>NW_025753469.1:0-10657 GCF_021184085.1 Oncorhynchus gorbuscha
ACAGGTTTGGACCCTGGTAGGCCAGGTTTTAACCCTGGTAGGCCAGGTTTGGACCCTGGTAGGCCAGGTTTGGACCCTGGTGGGCCAGGTTTGGACCCTGGTGGGCCAGGTTTGGACCCTGGTAGGACAGGTTTGGACCCTGGTAGGCCAGGTTTTGAACCTGGCAGGGCAGGTGTTAACCCTGGTAGGACACACTCTTATTTATCAAATGTTATCTGCTGTGTTCCAAGACTAACAGGTTCTTACCCTGGCAGGACAGGTTTGAACCATGGCAGGACAGGTTTTGACCCTGGTAGGACAGGTTCTTACCCTGGCAGGACAGGTTTGAACCCTGGCAGGACAGTGAGTTGGTGAGAGGATTTTGGAGTGTGGCTACTATACTGTCGGCCCATAGCATCTCCTGACACCACTCTTTACCATTGCCACTTGGAATAGTTTAGACAGTCAGAATAGTAAAGAATAGATCTAACGGAGTATTTAATATCTTACTAAACTAATGTCATCTCAAATCAACAAAAGCCCAATCTAACACACCGACTGAACTGAGATAAACAGCTAAAGTGAAAGATACCCCACTCCGTTCAACCCTACTTTCTCTGGTACCTTTGTTGAGTGTAACCTCCATGATGATGCGGTCTTTGGGGCCAGGACCTGGGGGTCCCTTGCGGGCTTCGGGGGGTTCGGCGAAGGTGGTGGGTACTGGGGTGGGGTTGCCCCCGCTGGCGTTGGAGTTCGGGGAGGAGGAGCGGCTGAGAAGGGTGGGGGTGGGGCATGGCGTCAGGCTGGGGCTTCGGAGACGTGTCCGTACTGTTAGAGTCACCACACCCTTTTTCAGTTGCTGCAGGGGACCAGAGACAGGACACAGAGACAGGACACAGAGACAGGACCAGAGACAGGACACAGAGACAGGACACAGAGACAGGACACAGAGACAGGACACAGAGACAGGACCAGAGACAGGACACAGAGACAGGACACAGAGACAGGACACAGAGACAGGACCAGAGACAGGACCAGAGACAGGACACAGAGACAGGACCAGAGACAGGACCAGAGACAGGACACAGAGACAGGACACAGAGACAGGACCAGAGACAGGACACAGAGACAGGACCAGAGACAGGACCAGAGACAGGACACAGAGACAGGACACAGAGACAGGACCAGAGACAGGACCAGAGACAGGACCAGAGACAGGACACAGAGACAGGACACAGAGACAGGACCAGAGACAGGACCAGAGACAGGACCAGAGACAGGACACAGAGACAGGACACAGAGACAGGACACAGAGACAGGACCAGAGACAGGACACAGAGACAGGACCAGAGACAGGACCAGAGACAGGACCAGAGACAGGACCAGAGACAGGACCAGAGACAGGACACAGAGACAGGACAGAGACAGGACACAGAGACAGGACCAGAGACAGGACACAGAGACAGGACCAGAGACATGACCAGAGACAGGACACAGAGACAGGACCAGAGACAGGACACAAAGACATGACACAGAGACATGACACAGAGACAGGACACAGGGACAGGACACAGGGACAGGACACCGGGACAGGACACAGAGAAAGGACACAGGGACAGGACCGGAGACAGGACACAGCGACAGGACACAGGGACAGGACACAGAGACAGGACACAGGGACAGGAAAGGAGACACAGTATTAGGACCAGAAAAACAACGACAACAACATTAACAAGAACAGAGCGTCATACTGATTACAGGCATGACTCTCATTGATTGGTCAAAAGCCACTGACATGCACCACTTCTGATTTAAGGGTTATCCTCCAAAAGGGATTTATGAAAAACCTGTGAATTTAGGTACCTTGAAGGTCTGGATGGCCTAAACCTTAATCATAATCCTAACCCTAACCCAGACTGTTACCTTAAAGGTCTGGATGGCCTAAACCTTAATCCTAACCCTAACCCTAACCCAGACTGTTACCTTGAAGGTCTGGATGGCCTAAACCTTAATCATAATCCTAACCCTAACCCAGACTGTTACCTTAAAGGTCTGGATGGCCTAAACCTTAATCCTAACCCAGACTGTTACCTTGAAGGTCTGGATGGCCTAAACCTTAATCCTAATCCAGACTGTTACCTTGAAGGTCGGGATGGCCTAAACCTTAATCCTAATCCTAACCCTAATCCTAACCCTAACCCAGACTGTTACCTTGCAGGTCTGGATGGCCTAAACCCTAATCCTAATCCAGACTGTTACCTTGAAGGTCTAGATGGCCTAAACCTTAATCCTAATCCAGACTGTTACCTTGAAGGTCTAGATGGCCTAAACCTTAATCCTAATCCAGACTGTTACCTTGAAGGTCTAGATGGCCTAAACCTTAATCCTAACCCTAATCCTAATCCAGACTGTTACCTTGAAGGTCTGGATGGCCTAAACCTTAATCCTAATCCAGACTGTTACCTTGAAGGTCTAGATGGCCTAAACCTTAATCCTAACCCTAACCCTAATCCAGACTGTTACCTTGAAGGTCTAGATGGCCTAAACCTTAATCCTAACCCTAACCCTAATCCAGACTGTTACCTTGCAGGTCTGGATGGCCTAAACCTGAATCCTAACCCTAATCCTAATCCAGACTGTTACCTTGCAGGTCTGGATGGCCTAAACCTTAACCCTAACCCAGACTGTTACCTTGAAGGTCTGGATGGCCTAAACCTTAATCCTAACCCTAATCCTAATCCAGACTGTTACCTTGCAGGTCTGGATGGCCTAAACCTTAACCCTAACCCAGACTGTTACCTTGCAGGTCTGGATGGCCTAAACCTTAATCCTAACCCAGACTGTTACCTTAAAGGTCTGGATGGCCTAAACCTTAATCCTAACCCTAATCCTAACCCAGACTGTTACCTTGAAGGTCTGGATGGCCTGCTGGTGGGTCAGGCCCTGGAGAGAGTCTCCATTCACCTCCAGAATCTCATCTCCCTCTTTCAGTCGTCCGTCTGCGATCGCTGCTCCGTTAGGGAAGATAGTCTTGACAAAGATCCCCATCCTTCCTCGGGCAGAGTCCTGACCTCCGACGATGCTGAACCCCAGTCCCTAACACACACACACACACACACACACACACAAACAAAGGTTTCACAACCACCGAGCACAACCAACTACCAACAATACTGTCTGAACCCCAGGGCCAAAAACCCACACACTTCATTCAGAACCAAACTGTAGGAAGCACTAAGAGCCAGACTCATTACATGTGCGTACCAGGTATGTGCCCAACCACACACGAACACGTGAAAAGGACTTGGCTTCTCTAGACCCTGCAGAGTGTTTCAACATGCAAACACACATTCACTGTGAAATTGTATCAAGCTTCTGACTAAAATATACCAAGATTAATAGGATGTGACTTTTATACACTATACAACTCAATTCCAATAGCACACTTCTCTGTTTCCTGGTCTGTCAATGATGTTTATCATGAAGGACTGTATGTCTGGGGGGTGGGACTGTATGTCTGGGTGGGGACTGTATGTCTGGGTGGGGACTATATATCTGGGGGGACTGTATGTCTGGGTGGGGACTATATATCTGGGGGGACTGTATGTCTGGGGGAGGACTGTATGTCTGGGGGAGAAGGACTGTATGTCTGGGGGGACTGTATGTCTGGGTGGGGACTATATATCTGGGGGGACTGTATGTCTGGGTGGGGACTATATATCTGGGGGGGGACTGTATGTCTGGGGGGAGGACTGTATGTCTGTGGGGGGAGGACTGTATGTCTGGGGGAGAAGGACTGTATGTCTGGGGGGGGACTGTATGTCGGGGAGGAGAAGGACTGTATATCTGCGGGGGAGGAGAAGGACTGTATCGGGGGGGGAGAAGGACTGTATGTCTGGGTGGGGGGAGAAGGACTGTATGTCTGGGTGGGGGGAGAAGGACTGTATGTCTGGGGGGGAGAAGGACTGTATGTCTGGGGGAGGACTGTATGTCTGGGGGGGGCTGTATGTCTGGGGGAGGACTGTATGTCTGGGGGAGGACTGTATGTCTGGGGGAGAGGACTGTATGTCTGCGGGGGAGAAGGACTGTATGTCTGGGGGAGAAGGACTGTATGTCTGGGGGGTGGGACTGTATGTCTGGGGGAGGACTGTATGTCTGGGGGTGAGGGACTGTATATCTGGGGGGAGGAGAAGGAGTGTATATCAGGGGGAGGAGAAGGACTGTATGTCTGGGGGGGTGAGGGACTGTATGTCTGGGTGGGGACTATATATCTGGGGGGACTGTATGTCTGGGTGGGGACTATATATCTGGGGGGACTGTATGTCTGGGGGAGGACTGTATGTCTGGGGGGAGAAGGACTGTATGTCTGGGGGACTGTATGTCTGGGTGGGGACTATATATCTGGGGGGACTGTATGTCTGGGTGGGGACTATATATCTGGGGGGACTGTATGTCTGGGGGAGGACTGTATGTCTGTGGGGGAGGACTGTATGTCTGGGGGAGGACTGTATGTCTGGGGGAGAAGGACTGTATGTCTGGGGGGGGACTGTATGTCGGGGAGGAGAAGGACTGTATATCTGGGGGAGGAGAAGGACTGTATATCGGGGGAGAAGGACTGTATGTCTGGGTGGGGGGAGAAGGACTGTATGTCTGGGTGGGTGGGAGAAGGACTGTATGTCTGGGGGGAGAAGGACTGTATGTCTGGGGAGGACTGTATGTCTGGGGGGGCTGTATGTCTGGGGGGAGGACTGTATGTCTGGGGGAGGACTGTATGTCTGGGGGGAGAGGACTGTATGTCTGCGGGGAGAAGGACTGTATGTCTGGGGGAGAAGGACTGTATGTCTGGGGGTGGGACTGTATGTCTGGGGGAGGACTGTATGTCTGGGGGTGAGGACTGTATATCTGGGGGAGGAGAAGGACTGTATATCAGGGGGGAGGAGAAGGACTGTATATCTGGGGGGAGGAGAAGGACTGTATGTCTGGGGGTGAGGGACTGTATGTCTGGGGGGAAGAGAAGGACTGTATATCAGGGGGGAGGAGAAGGACTGTATGTCTGGGGGGTGAGGGACTGTATGTCTGGGGGGAGGAGAAGGACTGTATATCTGGGGGAGGAGAAGGACTGTATATCTGGGGGGAGGAGAAGGACTGTATATCTGGGGGAGGAGAAGGACTGTATATCTGGGGGGAGGAGAAGGACTGTATATCTGGGGGGGTGAGGGACTGTATATCGGGGGGGGAGGACTGTATGTCTGGGTGGGGGAGGACTGTATGTCTGGGGGAGAAGGACTGTATATCTGGGGGGAGGAGAAGGACTGTATATCTGGGGGAGGAGAAGGACTGTATATCTGGGGGAGGAGAAGGACTGTATATCTGGGGGGAGGAGAATGACTGTATATCTGGGGGGGAGGAGAAGGACTGTATATCTGGGGGAGGAGAAGGACTGTATATCTGGGGGGAGGAGAAGGACTGTATGTCTGGGGGAGGAGAAGGACTGTATATCTGGGGGGAGGAGAAGGACTGTATATCTGGGGGGAGGAGAAGGACTGTATATCTGGGGGGAGGAGAAGGAGAAGGACTGTATGTCTGGGGAGAGAAGGACTGTATGTATGGGTGGGGGGCAGAAGGACTGTATGTCTGGGTGGGGGGCAGAAGGACTGTATGTCTGGGTGGGGGAGAGAAGGACTGTATGTCTGGGTGGGGGGCAGAAGGACTGTATGTCTGGGTGGGGGGGAGAAGGACTGTATGTCTGGGTGGGGGGCAGAAGGACTGTATGTCTGGGTGGGGGGCAGAAGGACTGTATGTCTGGGTGGGGGGAGAAGGACTGTATACTCGGGGGAGAAGGAGAAGGCCTGTATGTCTGGGGGAGGAGAAGGACTATATATCTGGGGGGGACTATATATCTGGGGGGGGACTATATATCTGGGTGGGGACTATATATCTGGGGGGGACTATATATCTGGGGGGGCTATATATCTGGGG
This sequence comes from Oncorhynchus gorbuscha, assembly GCF_021184085.1. Lineage (NCBI taxonomy): Eukaryota > Metazoa > Chordata > Actinopteri > Salmoniformes > Salmonidae > Oncorhynchus > Oncorhynchus gorbuscha. The sequence continues at coordinate 5,959 of NW_025753469.1, forward strand.
GGACTATATATCTGGGGGGACTATATATCTGGGGGGGGACTATATATCTTGGGGGGCTATATATCTTGGGGGCTATATATCTGGGGGGACTATATATCTGGGGGGGGACTATATATCTTGGGGGGGACTATATATCTGGGGGACTATATATCTTGGGGGACTATATATCTGGGGGGGAATATATATCTTGGGGGGGGACTATATATCTGGGGGGGACTATATATCTGGGGGACTATATATCTTGGGGGACTATATATCTGGGGGCTATATATCTGGGGGGGGACTATATATCTTGGGGGGGACTATATCTGGGGGACTATATATCTGGGGTGGGACTATATATCTTGGGGGCTATATATCTGGGGGGGCTATATATCTGGGGGCGGACTATATATCTGGGGGACTATATATCTTGGGGGGACTATATATCTGGGGGGACTATATATCTTGGGGGGGGACTATATATCTGGGGGGACTATATATCTTGGGGGACTATATATCTGGGGGGACTATATATCTTGGGGGGACTATATATCTGGGGGGCTATATATCTGGGGGGACTATATATCTTGGGGGGACTATATATCTGGGGGACTATATATCTGGGGGGACTATATATCTTGGGGGCTATATATCTGGGGGGCTATATATCTGGGGGGGACTATATATCTGGGGGGACTATATATATCTTGGGGGGACTATATATCTGGGGGGACTATATATCTTGGGGGGGGGACTATATATCTGGGGGACTATATATCTTGGGGGACTATATATATCTGGGGGGACTATATATCTGGGGGGACTATATATCTTGGGGGGACTATATATCTGGGGGCTATATATCTGGGGGGGACTATATATCTTGGGGGGACTATATATCTGGGGGGACTATATATCTTGGGGGGACTATATATCTGGGGGGACTATATATCTTGGGGGGCTATATATCTGGGGGACTATATATCTGCGGGGGGACTATATATCTGGGGGGACTATATATGTTGGGGGTGGACTATATATCTGGGGGACTATATATCTTGGGGGGACTATATATATATGGGGGACTATATATTTACATTTACATTTAAGTCATTTAGCAGACGCTCTTGGGGGACTATATACCTGGGGGGACTATATATCTTGGGGGACTATATATCTGGGGGGCCTATATATCTGGGGGGACTATATATCATGGGGAGGGCTATATATCTGGGGGATGTTTACCGACTATGATGACAGACAACAGATAAATAAAGACCATTCAGTCACATCCTGGGAGGGAGGTAGTGGGATCAGTGCCTAGTGTGGTGAGCAGTGTGTGTGTGTGTGTGTGTGTGTGTGTGTGTGTGTGTGTGTGTGTGTGTGTGTGTGTGTGTGTGTGTGTGTGTGTGTGTGTGTGTGTGTGTGTGTGTGTGTGTGTGTGTGTGTGTGTGTGTGTGCTCGCTCACCTTTCCCTGTCCTTTCATGAGGACTATGTTGGATATAATAGACGGCTGGGCCAGTCGCCATGGAGACTCCACTCTGAAAGGTGCTCAGGAGCGAGCTGATTTCTTAACTATCTGGTACTCCTACAGACAGAGACAATGAGACAGAGAGACGGAGAGACAGACAGCGATAGAGAGACAGCGAGAGAGAGACAGCGAGAGAGAGACAGCGAGGGAGTGACAGCGAGAGAGAGACAGGGAGAGAGAGACAGTGAGAGGGACAGCGAGAGGGACAGCGAGAGGGACAGTGAGAGAGACAGTGAGAGACAGTGAGAGAGACAGTGAGAGAGAGAGAGACAGCGAGAGAGAGACAGCGTGAGGGACAGTGAGAGAGACAGCGTGAGGGACAGCGAGAGAGAGAGACAGTGAGAGAGAGACAGCGAGAGAGAGAGACAGTGAGAGAGACAGCGAGAGAGAGACAGCGAGAGAGAGACAGCGAGAGAGAGACAGCGAGAGAGAGACCGTGAGAGAGAGAGAGAGAGAGAGAGAGAGAGACAGTGAGAGGGACAGTGAGAGGGACAGGGAGAGAGACATCGAGAGAGAGAGAGACAGCGAGAGAGAGAGAGACAGCGAGACAGAGAGAGAGAGAGACATATATATAGAGAGATAGAGATAGAGAGAGAGAGAGAGATAGAGAGATAGAGACAGTGGAGGACAGAGGGACAGTGAGAGGGACAGTGAGAGGGACAGTGAGAGAGACAGCGAGAGAGAGAGACAGTGAGAGATTCAGCGAGAGAGAGACAGCGAGAGGGACAGTGAGAGAGACAGTGAGAGGGAGACAGCGAGAGGGACAGTGAGAGAGACAGTGAAAGAGAGAGACAGTGAGAGAGAGACCGTGAGAGAGACAGAGAGAGAGACAGAGAGAGAGAGACAGCGAGAGAGAGACAGCGAGAGAGAGACAGCGAGAGAGAGACAGCGAGAGAGAGACCGTGAGAGAGACAGAGAGAGAGACAGTGAGAGGGACAGTGAGAGGGACAGGGAGAGGGACAGGGAGAGAGAGAGACATCGAGAGAGAGAGAGAGAGAGACAGCGAGACAGAGAGAGAGAGAGAGAGACAGCGAGACAGGGAGAGAGAGAGACAATGAGAGAGAGAGAGACAGCGAGAGAGAGAGAGAGACAGTGAGAGGGACAGTGAGAGAGACAGTGAGAGAGACAGCGAGAGAGAGAGACAGTGAGAGATTCAGCGAGAGAGAGACAGCGAGAGGGACAGTGAGAGAGACAGTGAGAGGGACAATGAGAGAGACAGCGAGAGGGACAGTGAGAGAGACAGTGAAAGAGAGAGACAGTGAGAGAGAGACCGTGAGAGAGACAGAGGGAGAGAGAGACAGCGAGAGACAGAGACAGTGAGAGAGAGACAGTGAGAGAGAGACAGCGAGAGAGAGACAGCGAGAGAGAGACAGAGAGAGAGACAGTGAGAGGGACAGTGAGAGAGACATCGAGAGAGAGAGAGACAGCGAGAGAGACAGCGAGAGAGAGAGAGCAGCGAGAGCGAGACAGCGAGAGAGAGACAGCGAGAGAGAGACAGCGAGAGAGACCGTGAGAGAGAGAGACAGCGAGAGAGAGAGACAGAGAGAGACAGTGAGAGAGAGAGACAGCGAGAGAGAGATATCGAGAGAGAGAGATAGACAGAGCACTGATTAGACAGCATCAATGTAACAACTAGGCCTTTTTTCTAGTTCCAGTTACGTCTCAAAAAATGTGTGAGAGGGCACAACATTTACACCTTTGATTTAAAGGCTACAGCCACTTGCTGGCAAACACTAGGAAACATTGGTCAATCTGCCCTTGATTAACTCAGCAATTAGCAGTAGCCAACCAGGGCATTGTGATGTGAGTAGGGGAGGCTGAAGGGGCCAAACTGAGAGGGTAGGCTGAAAGACAGGGGAGAGAGGACAGGCAGACAGCCAAACTGAGAGGGTAGGCTGAAAGACAGGGGAGAGGAAGGCTGAGAGGAAGGCTGAGATGGTAGGCTGAAAGACAGGGGAGAGCGGACAGGCAGACAGCCAAACTGAGAGGGTAGGCTGAAAGACAGGGGAGAGGAAGGCTGAGAGGAAGGCTGAGAGGGTAGGCTGAAAGACAGGGGAGAGCGGACAGACAGACAGCCAAACTGAAAGGAAGGCTGAGAGGAAGGCTGAGAGGCAGGCTGAAAAGCAGGCTGAGAGGAAGGCTGAGAGGCAGGCTGAGAGGCAGGCTGAGAGGAAGGCTGAGAGGCAGGCTGAGAGGCCAGTCTGAGAGGAAAGTCTGAGAGGCAGGCTGAGAGGCCAGTCTGAGGCCAGTCTGAGAGGCCAGTCCTGAGAGGCCAGTCTCAGAGGCAGGCAGAGAGGCAGGCTGAGAGGCAGGCTGAGAGGCAGGCTGAGAGGCAAGCTGAGAGGCAGGCTGAGAGGCAGGCTGAGAGGCAGGCTGAGAGGCCAGTCTGAGAGGCAGGCAGAGAGGCAGGCTGAGAGGCAGGCAGAGAGGCAAGGGGAATATACAGTATATCTATCAGCCTGATGGGACAAGGGGAATATACAGTATATCTATGAGCCTGATGGGACAAGGGGAATATACAGTATATCTATCAGCCTGATGGGACAAGGGGAATATACAGTATATCTATGAGCCTGATGGGACAAGGGGAATATACAGTATATCTATCAGCCTGATGGGACAAGGGGAATATACAGTATATCTATCAGCCTGTGGGGACAAGTGGAATATACAGTATATCTATCAGCCTGATGGGACAAGGGGAATATATAGTATATCTATCAGCCTGATGGGACAAGGGGAATATACAGTATATCTATCAGCCTGATGGGACAAGGGGAATATACAGTACATCTATCAGCCTGTGGGGACAAGGGGAATATATAGTATATCTATCAGCCTGATGGGACAAGGGAATATATAGTATATCTATCAGCCTGATGGGACAAGGGGAATATACAGTATATCTATCAGCCTGATGGGACAAGGGGAATATACAGTACATCTATCAGCCTGTGGGGACAAGGGGAATATATAGTATATCTATCAGCCTGATGGGACAAGGGGAATATATAGTATATCTATCAGCCTGATGGGACAAGGGGAATATACAGTATATCTATCAGCCTGATGGGACAAGGGGAATATACAGTACATCTATCAGCCTGATGGGACAAGGGGAATATACAGTATATCTATCAGCCTGATGGGACAAGGGGAATATACAGTACATCTATCAGCCTGTG
>NW_025753470.1:0-10655 GCF_021184085.1 Oncorhynchus gorbuscha
TATACTGCAACTAGATAACAGATATACTGCAACTAGATAACTGATATACTGCAACTAGATAACTGATATACTACAACTAGATAACAGATATACTGCAACTAGATAACAGATATACTGCAACTAGATAACAGATATACTGCAACTAGATAACAGATATACTACTGCAACTAGATAACAGATATACTACTGCAACTAGATAACAGATATACTACTGCAACTAGATAACAGATATACTGCAACTAGGTAACATATAACAGATATACTGCAACTAGATAACAGATATACTACTGCAACTAGATAACAGATATACTGCAACTAGATAACAGATATACTGCAACTAGATAACAGATATACTGCAACTAGATAACTGATATACTGCAACTAGATAACAGATAACAGATATACTGCAACTAGGTAACAGATAACAGATATACTGCAACTAGGTAACAGATATACTACTGCAACTAGATAACATATATACTACTGCAACTAGATAACATATATACTACTGCAACTAGATAACAGATATACTGCAACTAGATAACAGATATACTGCAACTAGATAACGGATATACTGCAACTAGATAACGGATATACTGCAACTAGATAACAGATATACTACTGCAACTAGATAACAGATATACTACTGCAACTAGATAACAGATATACTGCAACTAGATAACAGATATACTACAACTAGATAACTGATATACTGCAACTAGATAACTGATATACCAACTAGATAACAGATATACTGCAACTAGATAACAGATATACTGCAACTAGATAACAGATATACTGCAACTAGATAATAGATATACTACTGCAACTAGATAACAGATAACTGCAACAGATAACAGATATACTACTGCAACTAGATAACTGATATACTACAACCAGGTAAATATAACAGATATACTGCACTAGATAACTGATATACTACAGCTAGATAACTGATATACTGCAACTAGATAACAAATATACTGCACCTAGATAACTGATATACTGATATACTACTGCAACTAGGTAACAGATAACAGATATACTGCAACCAGATAACAGATATACTACTGCAACTAGGTAACAGATGTACTACTGCAACTAGGTAACAGATATACTACTGCAACTAGATAACATATATACTACTGCAACTAGATAACAGATATACTGCAACTAGATAACAGATATACTGCAACTAGATAACAGATATACTGCAACTAGATAACAGATATACTGCAACTAGGTAACAGATAACAGATATACTGCAACTAGATAACATATATACTACTGCAACTAGATAACAGATATACTACTGCAACTAGATAACAGATATACTACTGCAACTAGATAACAGATATACTACTGCAACTAGATAACAGATATACTGCAACTAGATAACAGATATACTGCAACTAGATAACAGATATACTGCAACTAGATAACAGATATACTGCAACTAGATAACAGATATACTGCAACTAGATAACTGATATACTGCAACTAGATAACTGATGTACTACAACTAGATAACTGATATACTACAACTAGATAACAGATATACTGCAACTAGATAACAGATATACTGCAACTAGATAACAGATATACTGCAACTAGATAACAGATATACTGCAACTAGATAACATATATACTACTGGAACTAGGTAACATATAACAGATATACTGCAACTAGATAACAGATATACTGCAACTAGATAACAGATATACTGCAACTAGATAACAGATATACTGCAACTAGATAACAGATATACTACAACTAGATAACAGATATACTGCAACTAGATAACAGATATACTGCACCAGATAACAGATATACTACTGCAACCAGGTAACAGATATGCTGTAAGAGTAACAGATATACTACTGCAACTAGGTAACAGATATACTGCAGCTGCAACTAGATAACAGATATACTACTGCAACTAGATAACAGATATACTACTGCAACTAGGTAACAGATATACTGTAACTAGATAACAGATATACTACTGCAACTAGATAACAGATATACTGCTGCAACTAGGTAACAGATATACTACTGCAACTAGATAACAGATATACTGCAACTAGATAACAGATATACTACTGCAACTAGATAACAGATATACTACTGCAACTAGATAACAGATATACTGCAGCTGCAACTAGATAACAGATGTACTACTGCAACTAGGTAACAGATATATTGCAGCTGCAACTAGATAACAGATATACTGCTGCAACTAGGTAACAGATATACTGCAGCTGCAACTAGATAACAGATATACTGCAACTAGATACCTGATATACTGCAACTAGATAACTGATATACTGCAACTAGATAACTGATATACTGCAACTAGATAACTGATATACTGCAACTAGATAACTGATATACTACAACTAGATAACAGAGATACTGCAACTAGATAACTGATATACTACAACTAGATAACTGATATACTGCAACTAGATAACAGATATACTGCAACTAGATAACGGATATACTACTGCAACTAGATAACAGATATACTACTGCAACTAGATAACAGATATACTACTGCAACTAGATAACAGATATACTGCAACTAGATAACAGATATACTGCAACTAGATAACAGATATACTACTGCAACTAGATAACAGATATACTACTGCAACTAGATAACAGATATACTACTGCAACTAGATAACAGATACTACTGCAACTAGATAACAGATATGCTGCAACTAGATAACAGATATACTACTGCAACTAGATAACAGATATACTGCAACTAGATAACAGATATACTGCAACTAGATAACAGATATACTGCACCAGATAACAGATATACTACTGCAACTAGATAACAGATATACTACTGCAACTAGATAACAGATATACTACTGCAACTAGATAACAGATATACTACTGCAACTAGATAACAGATATACTACTGCAACTAGATAACAGATATACTACTGCAACTAGGTAACATATAACAGATATACTGCAACTAGATAACAGATATACTACTGCAACTAGATAACAGATATACTGCAACTAGATAACAGATATACTGCAACTAGATAACAGATAACATATATACTGCAACTAGATAACAGATAACAGATATACTGCAACTAGATAACTGATATACTGCAACTAGATAACAGATATACTGCAACTAGATAACAGAAAACATATATACTGCAACTAGATAACAGATAACAGATATACTGCAACTAGATAACTGATATACTACAACTAGATAACTGATATACTACAACTAGATAACAAATATACTACAACTAGATAACTGATATACTACAACTAGATAACAGATATACTGCAACTAGATAACAGATATACTGCAACTAGATAACAGATATACTGCAACTAGATAACTGATATACTGCAACTAGATAACAGATATACTGCAACTAGATAACGGATATACTGCAACTAGATAACAGATATACTACTGCAACTAGATAACAGATATACTACTGCAACTAGATAACAGATATACTACTGCAACTAGATAACAGATATACTGCAACTAGAACTAGATAACAGATATACTGCAACTAGATAACAGATATACTGCAACTAGATAACAGATATACTACTGCAACTAGATAACTAGATATAACAGATATACTGCAACTAGATAACAGATATACTACAACTAGATAACAGATATACTGCAACTAGATAACAGATATACTGCAACTAGATAACAGATATACTACTGATAACGGATATACTGCAACTAGATAACAGATATACTACTGCAACTAGATAACAGATATACTACTGCAACTAGATAACAGATATACTACTGCAATAGAATACAGATATACTACTGCAACTAGATAACAGATACTACTGCAACTAGGTAACAGATATACTGCAGCTGCAACTAGATAACAGATATACTGCTGCAACTAGGTAACAGATATACTGCAGCTGCAACTAGATAACAGATATACTGCAACTAGATAACAGATATACTGCAACTAGATAACAGATATACTGCAACTAGATAACAGATATACTGCAACTAGATAACTGATATACTGCAACTAGATAACTGATATACTGCAACTAGATAACTGATATACTGCAACTAGATAACAGATATACTGCAACTAGATAACAGATATACTGCAACTAGATAACAGATATGCAACTAGATAACGGATATGCAACTAGATAACAGATATACGTACTGCAACTAGATAACAGATATACTACTGCAACTAGATAACAGATATACTGCAACTAGATAACAGATATACTACAACTAGATAACAGATATACTGCAACTAGATAACAGATATACTGCAACTAGATAACAGATATACTACAACTAGATAACAGATATACTGCAACTAGATAACAGATATACTGCAACTAGATAACAGATATACTGCAACTAGATAACAGATATACTACTGCAACTAGATAACAGATATACTACTGCAACTAGATAACAGATATACTACTGCAACTAGATAACAGATATACTGCAGCTGCAACTAGAATACATATATACTACTGCAACTAGGTAACAGATGTACTACTGCAACTAGGTAACAGATATACTGCAGCTGCAACTAGATAACAGATATACTGCTGCAACTAGGTAACAGATATACTGCAGCTGCAACTAGATAACAGATATACTGCAACTAGATAACAGATATACTGCAACTAGATAACTGATATACTGCAACTAGATAACTGATATACTGCAACTAGATAACTGATATACTGCAACTAGATAACTGATATACTGCAACTAGATAACTGATATACTACAACTAGATAACAGATATACTGCAACTAGATAACTGATATACTACAACTAGATAACAGATATACTGCAACTAGATAACGGATATACTGCAACTAGATAACGGATATACTGCAACTAGATAACGGATATACTGCAACTAGATAACAGATATACTACTGCAACTAGATAACAGATATACTACTGCAACTAGATAACAGATATACTGCAACTAGATAACAGATATACTGCAACTAGATAACTGATATACTGCAACTAGATAACAGATATACTACAACTAGATAACAGATATACTGCAACTAGATAACAGATATACTGCAACTAGATAACAGATATACTACTGCAACTAGATAACAGATACTACTGCAACTAGATAACAGATATACTACTGCAACTAGATAACAGATATACTACTGCAAAGTAACAGATAACAGATATACTGCAACTAGATAACAGATATACTACTGCAACTAGATAACAGATATACTGCAACTAGATAACAGATATACTGCAACTAGATAACAGATATACTGCAACTAGATAACTGATATACTACAACTAGATAACAGATATACTGCAACTAGATAACAGATATACTGCAACTAGATAACAGATATACTACTGCAACTAGATAACAGATATACTACTGCAACTAGATAACAGATATACTACTGCAACTAGATAACAGATATACTGCAACTAGGTAACATATAACAGATATACTGCAACTAGATAACAGATATACTACTGCAACTAGATAACAGATATACTGCAACTAGATAACTGATATACTACTGCAACTAGGTAACAGATATACTGCAGCTGCAACTAGATAACAGATGTACTACTGCAACTAGGTAACAGATATACTACTGCAACTAGATAACATATATACTACTGCAACTAGATAACAGATATACTGCAACTAGATAACAGATATACTGCAACTAGATAACAGATATACTGCAACTAGATAACAGATATACTGCAACTAGGTAACAGATAACAGATATACTGCAACTAGATAACAGATATACTACTGCAACTAGATAACAGATATACTACTGCAACTAGATAACAGATATACTACTGCAACTAGATAACAGATATACTACTGCAACTAGATAACAGATATGCTGCAACTGATAACAGATACTGCAACTAGATAACAGATATACTGCAACTAGATAACAGATATACTGCAACTAGATAACAGATATACTGCAACTAGATAACAGATATACTGCAACTAGATAACAGATATACTGCAACTAGATAACAGATATACTGCAACTAGATAACAGATATACTGCAACTAGATAACAGATATACTGCAACTAGATAACAGATGAACTGCAACTAGATAACAGATATACTGCAACTAGATAACAGATATACTACTGCAACTAGATAACAGATATACTGCAACTAGATAACAGATATACTGCAACTAGATAACAGATATACTGCAACTAGATAACTGATATACTGCAACTAGATAACTGATATACTGCAACTAGATAACAGATATACTGCAACTAGATAACAGATATACTGCAACTAGATAACAGATATACTACTGCAACTAGGTAACAGATATGCTGCTGTAACTAGGTAACAGATATACTACTGCAACTAGGTAACAGATATACTGCAGCTGCAACTAGATAACAGATATACTACTGCAACTAGATAACAGATATACTACTGCAACTAGGTAACAGATATACTGTAACTAGATAACAGATATACTACTGCAACTAGATAACAGATATACTGCTGCAACTAGGTAACAGATATACTACTGCAACTAGCAACTACTGCAACTAGATAACAGATATACTACTGCAACTAGATAACAGATATACTACTGCAACTAGATAACAGATATACTACTGCAACTAGATAACAGATATACTACTGCAACTAGATAACAGATATACTACTGCAACTAGATAACAGATATACTACTGCAACTAGATAACAGATATACTGCAACTAGATAACAGATATACTACTGCAACTAGATAACAGATATACTACTGCAACTAGGTAACAGATATACTGCACTGCAACTAGATAACAGATATACTGCAACTAGATAACAGATATACTACTGCAACTAGATAACAGATATACTACTGCAACTAGATAACACTGAGATAACAGATACTACTGCAACTAGATAACAGATATACTGCAACTAGATAACAGATATACTGACAGATAACAGATATACTGCAACTAGATAACAGATATACTGCAACTAGATAACTGATATACTGCAACTAGATAACTGATATACTGCAACTAGATAACTGATATACTGCAACTAGATAACTGATATACTGCAACTAGATAACAGATATAACAGATATACTGCAACTAGATAACAGATATACTACTGCAACTAGATAACAGATATACTACTGCAACTAGATAACAGATATACTACTGCAACTAGATAACAGATATACTGCTGCAACTAGGTAACAGATATACTGCAGCTGCAACTAGATAACAGATATACTACTGCAACTAGATAACAGATATACTACTGCAACTAGATAACAGATATACTACTGCAACTAGATAACAGATATACTACTGCAACTAGATAACAGATATACTACTGCAACTAGATAACAGATATACTACTGCAACTAGATAACAGATATACTACTGCAACTAGATAACAGATATACTACTGCAACTAGATAACAGATAACAGATATACTGCAACTAGATAACAGATATACTGCAACTAGATAACAGATATACTACAACTAGATAACAGATATACTACAACAGCTGATAACTGCAACTAGATAACAGATATACTGATAACAGATATACTGCAACTAGATAACAGATATACTGCAACTAGATAACTGATATACTGCAACTAGATAACAGATATACTGCAACTAGATAACAGATATACTACTGCAACTAGATAACAGATATACTACTGCAACTAGATAACAGATATACTACTGCAACTAGATAACAGATATACTACTGCAACTAGATAACAGATATACTACTGCAACTAGATAACAGATATACTACTGCAACTAGATAACAGATATACTACTGCAACTAGATAACAGATACTACCGCAACTAGATAACAGATATACTACTGCAACTAGATAACAGATATACTACTGCAACTAGATAACAGATATACTGCAGCTAGATAACAATATACTGCAACTAGATAACAGATATACTACTGCAACTAGATAACAGATATACAACTAGATAACTAGATAACAGATAACTACTGCAACTAGGTAACAGATATACTGCAACTAGATAACAGATATACTACTGCAACTAGATAACAGATATACTACTGCAACTAGATAACAGATATACTACTGCAACTAGATAACAGATATACTGCAGCTGCAACTAGATAACAGATATACTACTGCAACTAGATAACAGATATACTACTGCAACTAGATAACAGATATACTACTGCAACTAGATAACAGATATACTACTGCAACTAGATAACAGATATACTACTGCAACTAGATAACAGATATACTACTGCAACTAGATAACAGATATACTACTGCAACTAGATAACAGATATACTACTGCAACTAGATAACAGATATACTACTGCAACTAGATAACAGATATACTACTGCAACTAGATAACAGATATACTACTGCAACTAGATAACAGATATACTACTGCAACTAGATAACAGATATACTACTGCAACTAGATAACAGATATACTACTGCAACTAGATAACAGATATACTACTGCAACTAGATAACAGATATACTACTGCAACTAGATAACAGATATACTACTGCAACTAGATAACAGATATACTACTGCAACTAGATAACAGATATACTACTGCAACTAGATAACAGATATACTACTGCAACTAGATAACAGATATACTACTGCAACTAGATAACAGATATACTACTGCAACTAGATAACAGATATACTACTGCAACTAGATAACAGATATACTGCAGCTGCAACTAGATAACAGATATACTACTGCAACTAGTAACAACAGATATGCAACTAGATAACTGATATACTGCAACTAGATAACAGATATACTACTGCAACTAGACAACAGATATACTACTGCATATTGGTGACCAAGAGTCATCTGCTTAGGTTTTCAACAACTGTAATAACTTATTTCTACAATCATCCACTTTACTACTGTGAAAAAATATGACTAAATATGACTCTGTTGTTGCTCACTTGACTGTTAAGAAAATAGTCCGTTTGTGTTTTAAACATTCATTACAGACGTTAAAATCATGGGCTTCACCTTTTAGCTCAAATAAACAGTGGATTTCTGCTGTTGTGGGCCTTTAACCATCTGTCTGACTTTGTTGTTCACACAGGAGAGAGACGGGACTATCGTGGGTCCTCTGGGGAGCCTCAACAACCTCATGACGCTGACGAGGCAGAGGAGAGTCTCTCCAGATCAGAACACCTCAAGAAACACCAGCGGAAACCCACAGGGAAGAAACTTCACCACTGCTCAGACTGTGGGAAGAGATTCACCTCTTCAACAGACCTTAAAAGACATCAGAGAATCCATACAGGAGAGAAACCTTATAGCTGTGATTGGTGTGGGAAGAGTTTTACTACATCTAGCCAGCTGACTATACACCAGAGAATACACACAGGAGAGAAACCTTACCACTGCTCTGACTGTGGAACAAGTTTTGTTTCTTCCCAATATTTAAAATCACACAAGAGAACACACACAATAGCGAAACCTTACCACTGCTCTGACTGTGGAAAGTGTTTTGTTTCATCACAATATTTAAAATCACACCAGAAAACACACACAGGAGAAAAGCCTTATAGCTGTGATCAATGTGGGAAGAGATTTAGTCACTCAAGCAACTTGATGGTACATTTGAGAACGCACACTGGGGAGAAACCTTATAGCTGTGATCAATGTGGCAAGAGTTTTACTTCATCTAGTCAGCTGACTATACACAAGAGAACACACACAGGAGATAAACCTTACCACTGCTCTGACTGTGGAAAGAGTTTTGTTTCTTCCCAATATTTAAAATCACACCAGAAAACACACAAAGGAGAGAAGCCTTATAGCTGTGATCAATGTGGGAGGAGTTTTACTCACTCGAGCAACATGATATCACACCAGAGAACACACACAGGTGCGAAACCTTGTGGCGGTAATCAATGTGGGAAGAGGTTTACTCAGCCAAACATCCTGATAGCCCACCAGAGAACTCACACAGGAGAGAAATCTTTTAGCTGTGATCAATGTGGGAAGAGTTACTCTGGTAAAAGATCTCTGATAAACATCAGAAAATACATACATGAAAGGGTTGTTTCAACAATGTAGAATGTTTTAACATTGTAGGAGTAGTATTCTAATGATGTCACAATGTGAACCCTAAACGTTTGTCCCTGTTCTGTTGATTTCAACATGATATGGATATTAGCCTCATTGAGAAAAGTACAGGCTCTGAATTGAAAGTGTAGTGTTTATATGATTAGCACAAATAAACACAAATAAAGTGTAGCGTTCACTTCCTGTGTTGGCGACCACTTGGAATCAAACTGCAACACTTTAAATGTAGCGAGCTGTTTCTACAAATTTCTCTAATAGTGATGTACACTATTCACATTCCGTGTGGTGTTTGAGCTGTTACTTACAAACTGTTGCCCACAAACTCATCTCCCCCTCTTGCTAATTGATTTCAACGTGATATTGATGAGTTATGACAAAAAGTGTTGATTTCTTTTGTTTAGCGACCCCTACATTTAATTGCATCACCCAACATGTAGCTGACTGTCTTCTGCAGGTTG
>NW_025753471.1:0-10654 GCF_021184085.1 Oncorhynchus gorbuscha
CCCAAGCCATCAGACTGCTGAACAGCTTCTACCCCCAAGCCATCAGACTGCTGAACAGCTTCTACCCCAAGCCATCAGACTGCTGAACAGCTTCTACCCCCAAGCCATCAGACTGCTGAACAGCTTCTACCCCCAAGCCATCAGACTGCTGAACAGCTTCTACCCCCAAGCCATCAGACTGCTGAACAGCTTCTACCCCCAAGCCATCAGACTGCTGAACAGCTTCCCCCAAGCCATCAGACTGCTGAACAGCTTCTACCCCCAAGCCATCAGACTGCTGAACAGCTTCTACCCCCAAGCCATCAGACTGCTGAACAGCTTCTACCCCAAGCCATCAGACTGCTGAACAGCTTCTACCCCCAAGCCATCAGACTGCTGAACAGCTTCTACCCCCAAGCCATCAGACTGCTGAACAGCTTCTACCCCAAGCCATCAGACTGCTGAACAGCTTCTACCCCCAAGCCATCAGACTGCTGAACAGCTTCTACCCCCAAGCCATCAGACTGCTGAACAGCTTCTACCCCCAAGCCATCAGACTGCTGAACAGCTTCTACCCCAAGCCATCAGACTGCTGAACAGCTTCCCCCAAGCCATCAGACTGCTGAACAGCTTCTAGCCATCCCCAAGCCATCAGACTGCTGAACAGCTTCTACCCCCAAGCCATCAGACTGCTGAACAGCTTCTACCCCCAAGCCATCAGACTGCTGAACAGCTTCTACCCCCAAGCCATCAGACTGCTGAACAGTTTCTACCCCAAGCCATCAGACTGCTGAACAGCTTCTACCCCCAAGCCATCAGACTGCTGAACAGCTTCTACCCCCAAGCCATCAGACTGCTGAACAGCTTCTACCCCCCAGCCATAAGACTGCTGAACAATTCATCAAATGGCCACCAGACTATTTACATTGACCCCCCACAAAGTCACTTTACCTCTACCTACCTGTACAATGACCTCGACTAACCTGTACCCCTGCACATTGACTCTGTACCGGTACCCCCTGTATATAGCTTCCACATTGACTCTGTACCGGTACCCCCTGTATATAGCTTCCACATTGACTCTGTACCGGTACCCCCTGTATATAGCCTCCAGCTTCCTACCATCTGGGACCTCTATACCAGGTGCTGTCAGAGGGCTCTTAAAATTGTCATACTCCAGTCACCCAAATCATAAACTGCTTTCTCTGTTACCGCACAGCAAGCGGTACCGGAGCGCCAAGTCTCGGTCCAACGGGCTCCTTAACAGCTTCTACCCCCAAGCCATCAGACTGCTGAACAGCTTCTATCCCCAAGCCATCAGACTGCTGAACAGCTTCTACCCCCAAGCCATCAGACTGGGGAACAGCTTCTACCCCCAAGCCATCAGACTGGGGAACAGCTTCTACCTCCAAGCCATCAGACTGCTGAACAGCTTCTACCTCCAAGCCATCAGACTGCTGAACAGCTTCTACCTCCAAGCCATCAGACTGCTGAACAGCTTCTACCCCAAGCCATCAGACTGCTGAACAGCTTCTACCTCCAAGCCATCAGACTGCTGAACAGCTTCTACCCCAAGCCATCAGACTGCTGAACAGCTTCTACCCCCAAGCCATCAGACTGCTGAACAGCTTCTACCCCCAAGCCATCAGACTGCTGAACAGCTTCTACCCCAAGCCATCAGACTGCTGAACAGCTTCTACCCCCAAGCCATCAGACTGCTGAACAGCTTCTACCCCAAGCCATCAGACTGCTGAACAGCTTCTACCCCCAAGCCATCAGACTGCTGAACAGCTTCTACCCCCAAGCCATCAGACTGCTGAACAGCTTCTACCCCCAAGCCATCAGACTGCTGAACAGCTTCTACCCCCAAGCCATCAGACTGCTGAACAGCTTCTACCCCCAGCCATAAGACTGCTGAACAATTCATCAAATGGCCACCAGACTATTTACATTGACCCCACAAAGTCACTTTACCTCTACCTACCTGTACAATGACCTCGACTAACCTGTACCCCCTGCACATTGACTCTGTACCGGTACCCCCTGTATATAGCTTCCACATTGACTCTGTACCGGTACCCCTGTATATAGCTTCCACATTGACTCTGTACCGGTACCCCCTGTATATAGCCTCCAGCTTCCTGCCATCTGGGACCTCTATACCAGGTGCTGTCAGAGGGCTCTTAAAATTGTCATACTCCAGTCACCCAAATCATAAACTGCTTTCTCTGTTACCGCACAGCAAGCGGTACCCGGAGCGCCAAGTCTCGGTCCAACGGGCTCCTTAACAGCTTCTACCCCCAAGCCATCAGACTGCTGAACAGCTTCTACCCCCAAGCCATCAGACTGCTGAACAGCTTCTACCCCCAAGCCATCAGACTGGGAACAGCTTCTACCCCAAGCCATCAGACTGCTGAACAGCTTCTACCCCCAAGCCATCAGACTGCTGAACAGCTTCTACCCCCAAGCCATCAGACTGCTGAACAGCTTCTACCCCCAAGCCATCAGACTGCTGAACAGCTTCTACCCCCAAGCCATCAGACCGCTGAACAGCTTCTACCCCCAAGCCATCAGACTGCTGAACAGCTTCTACCCCCAAGCCATCAGACTGCTGAACAGCTTCTACCCCCAAGCCATCAGACTGCTGAACAGCTTCTACCTCCAAGCCATCAGACTGCTGAACAGCTTCTACCCCAAGCCATCAGACTGCTGAACAGCTTCTACCCCCAAGCCATCAGACTGCTGAACAGCTTCTACCCCAAGCCATCAGACTGCTGAACAGCTTCTACCCCCAAGCCATCAGACTGCTGAACAGCTTCTACCCCAAGCCATCAGACTGCTGAACAGCTTCTACCCCCAAGCCATCAGACTGCTGAACAGCTTCTACCCCCAAGCCATCAGACTGCTGAACAGCTTCTACCCCCAAGCCATCAGACTGCTGAACAGCTTCTACCCCAAGCCATCAGACTGCTGAACAGCTTCTACCCCCAAGCCATCAGACTGCTGAACAGCTTCTACCCCCAAGCCATCAGACTGCTGAACAGCTTCTACCCCCAAGCCATCAGACTGCTGAACAGCTTCTACCCCAAGCCATCAGACTGCTGAACAGCTTCTACCCCCAAGCCATCAGACTGCTGAACAGCTTCTACCCCAAGCCATCAGACTGCTGAACAGCTTCTACCCCCAAGCCATCAGACTGCTGAACAGCTTCTACCCCAAGCCATCAGACTGCTGAACAGCTTCTACCCCCAAGCCATCAGACTGCTGAACAGCTTCTACCCCAAGCCATCAGACTGCTGAACAGCTTCTACCCCCAAGCCATCAGACTGCTGAACAGCTTCTACCCCCAAGCCATCAGACTGCTGAACAGCTTCTACCCCCAAGCCATCAGACTGCTGAACAGCTTCTACCCCAAGCCATCAGACTGCTGAACAGCTTCTACCCCAAGCCATCAGACTGCTGAACAGCTTCTACCCCCAAGCCATCAGACTGCTGAACAGCTTCTACCCCCAAGCCATCAGACTGCTGAACAGCTTCTACCCCAAGCCATCAGACTGCTGAACAGCTTCTACCCCAAGCCATCAGACTGCTGAACAGCTTCTACCCCAAGCCATCAGACTGCTGAACAGCTTCTACCCCAAGCCATCAGACTGCTGAACAGCTTCTACCCCCAAGCCATCAGACTGCTGAACAGCTTCTACCCCAAGCCATCAGACTGCTGAACAGCTTCTACCCCAAGCCATCAGACTGCTGAACAGCTTCTACCCCCAAGCCATCAGACTGCTGAACAGCTTCTACCCCCAAGCCATCAGACTGCTGAACAGCTTCTACCCCCAAGCCATCAGACTGCTGAACAGCTTCTACCCCCAAGCCATCAGACTGCTGAACAGCTTCTACCCCCAAGCCATCAGACTGCTGAACAGCTTCTACCCCCAAGCCATCAGACTGCTGAACAGCTTCTACCCCCAAGCCATCAGACTGCTGAACAGCTTCTACCCCCAAGCCATCAGACTGCTGAACAGCTTCTACCCCCAAGCCATCAGACTGCTGAACAGCTTCTACCCCAAGCCATCAGACTGCTGAACAGCTTCTACCCCAAGCCATCAGACTGCTGAACAGCTTCTACCCCCAAGCCATCAGACTGCTGAACAGCTTCTACCCCCAAGCCATCAGACTGCTGAACAGCTTCTACCCCAAGCCATCAGACTGCTGAACAGCTTCTACCCCCAAGCCATCAGACTGCTGAACAGCTTCTACCCCCAAGCCATCAGACTGCTGAACAGCTTCTACCCCCAAGCCATCAGACTGCTGAACAGCTTCTACCCCAAGCCATCAGACTGCTGAACAGCTTCTACCCCAAGCCATCAGACTGCTGAACAGCTTCTACCCCAAGCCATCAGACTGCTGAACAGCTTCTACCCCCAAGCCATCAGACTGCTGAACAGCTTCTACCCCCAAGCCATCAGACTGCTGAACAGCTTCTACCCCCAAGCCATCAGACTGCTGAACAGCTTCTACCCCCAAGCCATCAGACTGCTGAACAGCTTCTACCCCCAAGCCATCAGACTGCTGAACAGCTTCTACCCCCAAGCCATCAGACTGCTGAACAGCTTCTTCCCCCAAGCCATCAGACTGCTGAACAGCTTCTACCCCAAGCCATCAGACTGCTGAACAGCTTCTACCCCCAAGCCATCAGACTGCTGAACAGCTTCTACCCCCAAGCCATCAGACTGCTGAACAGCTTCTACCCCCAAGCCATCAGACTGCTGAACAGCTTCTACCCCCAAGCCATCAGACTGCTGAACAGCTTCTACCCCAAGCCATCAGACTGCTGAACAGCTTCTACCCCCAAGCCATCAGACTGCTGAACAGCTTCTACCCCCAAGCCATCAGACTGCTGAACAGCTTCTACCCCCAAGCCATCAGACTGCTGAACAGCTTCTACCCCAAGCCATCAGACTGCTGAACAGTTTCTACCCCAAGCCATCAGACTGCTGAACAGCTTCTACCCCCAAGCCATCAGACTGCTGAACAGCTTCTACCCCCAAGCCATCAGACTGCTGAACAGCTTCTACCCCCCAGCCATAAGACTGCTGAACAATTCATCAAATGGCCACAGACTATTTACATTGACCCCCCACAAAGTCACTTTACCTCTACCTACCTGTACAATGACCTCGACTAACCTGTACCCCTGCACATTGACTCTGTACCGGTACCCCTGTATATAGCTTCCACATTGACTCTGTACCGGTACCCCTGTATATAGCTTCCACATTGACTCTGTACCGGTACCCCCTGTATATAGCCTCCAGAACAGACCATCTGGGACCTCTATACCAGGTGCTGTCAGAGGGCTCTTAAAATTGTCATACTCCAGTCACCCAAATCATAAACTGCTTTCTCTGTTACCGCACAGCAAGCGGTACCGGAGCGCCAAGTCTCGGTCCAACGGGCTCCTTAACAGCTTCTACCCCCAAGCCATCAGACTGCTGAACAGCTTCTATCCCCAAGCCATCAGACTGCTGAACAGCTTCTACCCCCAAGCCATCAGACTGGGGAACAGCTTCTACCCCCAAGCCATCAGACTGGGGAACAGCTTCTACCTCCAAGCCATCAGACTGCTGAACAGCTTCTACCTCCAAGCCATCAGACTGCTGAACAGCTTCTACCTCCAAGCCATCAGACTGCTGAACAGCTTCTACCCCAAGCCATCAGACTGCTGAACAGCTTCTACCTCCAAGCCATCAGACTGCTGAACAGCTTCTACCCCAAGCCATCAGACTGCTGAACAGCTTCTACCCCCAAGCCATCAGACTGCTGAACAGCTTCTACCCCCAAGCCATCAGACTGCTGAACAGCTTCTACCCCAAGCCATCAGACTGCTGAACAGCTTCTACCCCCAAGCCATCAGACTGCTGAACAGCTTCTACCCCAAGCCATCAGACTGCTGAACAGCTTCTACCCCCAAGCCATCAGACTGCTGAACAGCTTCTACCCCCAAGCCATCAGACTGCTGAACAGCTTCTACCCCCAAGCCATCAGACTGCTGAACAGCTTCTACCCCCAAGCCATCAGACTGCTGAACAGCTTCTACCCCCAAGCCATCAGACTGCTGAACAGCTTCTACCCCCCAGCCATAAGACTGCTGAACAATTCATCAAATGGCCACCAGACTATTTACATTGACCCCCCACAAAGTCACTTTACCTCTACCTACCTGTACAATGACCTGACTAACCTGTACCCCTGCACATTGACTCTGTACCGGTACCCCCTGTATATAGCTTCCACATTGACTCTGTACCGGTACCCCCTGTAGGAGCTTCCACATTGACTCTGTACCGGTACCCCTGTATATAGCCTCCAGCTTCCTGCCATCTGGGACCTCTATACCAGGTGCTGTCAGAGGGCTCTTAAAATTGTCATACTCCAGTCACCCAAATCATAAACTGCTTTCTCTGTTACCGCACAGCAAGCGGTACCGGAGCGCCAAGTCTCGGTCCAACGGGCTCCTTAACAGCTTCTACCCCCAAGCCATCAGACTGCTGAACAGCTTCACCCCCAAGCCATCAGACTGCTGCTGAACAGCTTCTACCCCCAAGCCATCAGGACTGCTGAACAGCTTCTACCCCCAAGCCATCAGACAGGGAGCTGGGAACAGCTTTACCCCCAAGCCATCAGACTGCTGAACAGCTTCTACCCCCAAGCCATCAGACTGCTGAACAGCTTCTACCCCAAGCCATCAGACTGCTGAACAGCTTCTACCCCCAAGCCATCAGACTGCTGAACAGCTTCTACCCCCAAGCCATCAGACTGCTGAACAGCTTCTACCCCCAAGCCATCAGACTGCTGAACAGCTTCTACCCCCAAGCCATCAGACTGCTGAACAGCTTCTACCCCAAGCCATCAGACTGCTGAACAGCTTCTACCCCCAAGCCATCAGACTGCTGAACAGCTTCTACCCCAAGCCATCAGACTGCTGAACAGCTTCTACCCCCAAGCCATCAGACTGCTGAACAGCTTCTACCCCCAAGCCATCAGACTGCTGAACAGCTTCTACCCCCAAGCCATCAGACTGCTGAACAGCTTCTACCCCCAAGCCATCAGACTGCTGAACAGCTTCTACCCCCAAGCCATCAGACTGCTGAACAGCTAGTCTACCCCAAGCCATCAGACTGCTGAACAGCTTCTACCCCCAAGCCATCAGACTGCTGAACAGCTTCTACCCCCAAGCCATCAGACTGCTGAACAGCTTCTACCCCCAAGCCATCAGACTGCTGAACAGCTTCTACCCCCAAGCCATCAGACTGCTGAACAGCTTCTACCCCCAAGCCATCAGACTGCTGAACAGCTTCTACCCCCAAGCCATCAGACTGCTGAACAGTTTCTACCCCCAAGCCATCAGACTGCTGAACAGCTTCTACCCCCAAGCCATCAGACTGCTGAACAGCTTCTACCCCCAAGCCATCAGACTGCTGAACAGCTTCTACCCCCAGCCATAAGACTGCTGAACAATTCATCAAATGGCCACCAGACTATTTACATTGACCCCCCACAAAGTCACTTTACCTCTACCTACCTGTACAATGACCTCGACTAACCTGTACCCCTGCACATTGACTCTGTACCGGTACCCCCTGTATATACCCCCAAGCTTCCACATTGACTCTGTACCGGTACCCCTGTACATAGCTTCCACATTGACTCTGTGCCGGTACCCCCTGTATATAGCCTCCAGCTTCCTACCATCTGGGACCTCTATACCAGGTGCTGTCAGAGGGCTCTTAAAATTGTCATACTCCAGTCACCCAAATCATAAACTGCTTTCTCTGTTACAGCACAGCAGCGGTACCGGAGCGCCAAGCTTCTCTCGGTCCAACGGGCTCCTTAACAGCTTCTACCCCCAAGCCATCAGACTGCTGAACAGCTTCTATCCCCAAGCCATCAGACTGCTGAACAGCTTCTACCCCAAGCCATCAGACTGGGAACAGCTTCTACCCCCAAGCCATCAGACTGGGAACAGCTTCTACCTCCAAGCCATCAGACTGCTGAACAGCTTCTACCCCCAAGCCATCAGACTGCTGAACAGCTTCTACCTCCAAGCCATCAGACTGCTGAACAGCTTCTACCCCAAGCCATCAGACTGCTGAACAGCTTCTACCTCCAAGCCATCAGACTGCTGAACAGCTTCTACCCCAAGCCATCAGACTGCTGAACAGCTTCTACCCCCAAGCCATCAGACTGCTGAACAGCTTCTACCCCCAAGCCATCAGACTGCTGAACAGCTTCTACCCCAAGCCATCAGACTGCTGAACAGCTTCTACCCCCAAGCCATCAGACTGCTGAACAGCTTCTACCCCCAAGCCATCAGACTGCTGAACAGCTTCTACCCCCAAGCCATCAGACTGCTGAACAGCTTCTACCCCAAGCCATCAGACTGCTGAACAGCTTCTACCCCCAAGCCATCAGACTGCTGAACAGCTTCTACCCCAAGCCATCAGACTGCTGAACAGCTTCTACCCCCAAGCCATCAGACTGCTGAACAGCTTCTACCCCCAGCCATAAGACTGCTGAACAATTCATCAAATGGCCACCAGACTATTTACATTGACCCCCCACAAAGTCACTTTACCTCTACCTACCTGTACAATGACCTCGACTAACCTGTACCCCTGCACATTGACTCTGTACGGTACCCCCTGTATATAGCTTCCACATTGACTCTGTACAGGTACCCCTGTATATAGCTTCCACATTGACTCTGTACCGGTACCCCCCTGTATATAGCCTCCAGCTTCCTGCCATCTGGGACCTCTATACCAGGTGCTGTCAGAGGGCTCTTAAAATTGTCATACTCCAGTCACCCAAATCATAAACTGCTTTCTCTGTTACCGCACAGCAAGCGGTACCGGAGCGCCAAGTCTCGGTCCAACGGGCTCCTTAACAGCTTCTACCCCCAAGCCATCAGACTGCTGAACAGCTTCTACCCCCAAGCCATCAGACTGCTGAACAGCTTCTACCCCCAAGCCATCAGACTGCTGAACAGCTTCTACCCCAAGCCATCAGACTGGGAACAGCTTCTACCTCCAAGCCATCAGACTGCTGAACAGCTTCTACCTCCAAGCCATCAGACTGCTGAACAGCTTCTACCCCCAAGCCATCAGACTGCTGAACAGCTTCTACCTCCAAGCCATCAGACTGCTGAACAGCTTCTACCCCAAGCCATCAGACTGCTGAACAGCTTCTACCCCCAAGCCATCAGACTGCTGAACAGCTTCTACCCCCAAGCCATCAGACTGCTGAACAGCTTCTACCCCCAAGCCATCAGACTGCTGAACAGCTTCTACCCCCAAGCCATCAGACTGCTGAACAGCTTCTACCACCAAGCCATCAGACTGCTGAACAGCTTCTACCCCCAAGCCATCAGACTGCTGAACAGCTTCTGCCCCCAAGCCATCAGACTGCTGAACAGCTTCTACCCCCAAGCCATCAGACTGCTGAACAGCTTCTACCCCCAAGCCATCAGACTGCTGAACAGCTTCTACCCCCAAGCCATCAGACTGCTGAACAGCTTCTACCCCAAGCCATCAGACTGCTGAACAGCTTCTACCCCCAAGCCATCAGACTGCTGAACAGCTTCTACCCCCAAGCCATCAGACTGCTGAACAGCTTCTACCCCAAGCCATCAGACTGCTGAACAGCTTCTACCCCCAAGCCATCAGACTGCTGAACAGCTTCTACCCCAAGCCATCAGACTGCTGAACAGCTTCTACCCCAAGCCATCAGACTGCTGAACAGCTTCTACCCCCAAGCCATCAGACTGCTGAACAGCTTCTACCCCAAGCCATCAGACTGCTGAACAGCTTCTACCCCCAAGCCATCAGACTGCTGAACAGCTTCTACCCCCTAAGCCATCAGACTGCTGAACAGCTTCTACCCCCAAGCCATCAGACTGCTGAACAGCTTCTACCCCCAAGCCATCAGACTGCTGAACAGCTTCTACCCCCAAGCCATCAGACTGCTGAACAGCTTCTACCCCCAAGCCATCAGACTGCTGAACAGCTTCTACCCCCAAGCCATCAGACTGCTGAACAGCTTCTACCCCCAAGCCATCAGACTGCTGAACAGCTTCTACCCCCAAGCCATCAGACTGCTGAACAGCTTCTACCCCCAAGCCATCAGACTGCTGAACAGCTTCTACCCCAAGCCATCAGACTGCTGAACAGCTTCTACCCCCAAGCCATCAGACTGCTGAACAGCTTCTACCCCCAAGCCATCAGACTGCTGAACAGCTTCTACCCCCAAGCCATCAGACTGCTGAACAGCTTCTACCCCAAGCCATCAGACTGCTGAACAGCTTCTACCCCCAAGCCATCAGACTGCTGAACAGCTTCTACCCCAAGCCATCAGACTGCTGAACAGCTTCTACCCCCAAGCCATCAGACTGCTGAACAGCTTCTACCCCAAGCCATCAGACTGCTGAACAGCTTCTACCCCAAGCCATCAGACTGCTGAACAGCTTCTACCCCCAAGCCATCAGACTGCTGAACAGCTTCTACCCCAAGCCATCAGACTGCTGAACAGCTTCTACCCCAAGCCATCAGACTGCTGAACAGCTTCTACCCCCAAGCCATCAGACTGCTGAACAGCTTCTACCCCCAAGCCATCAGAC
>NW_025753472.1:0-10652 GCF_021184085.1 Oncorhynchus gorbuscha
GTACTCACCTCTAGTCTACTGTACTCTGCTCTACTGTACTGTACTCTACTGTACTGTACTCTACTCTACTCCTCTCACTCTAATGTACTCACCTCTAGTCTACTGTACTCTGCTCTACTGTACTGTACTCTACTGTACTGTACTCTACTCTACTCCTCTCTACTCTAATGTACTTACCTCTACTCTACTGTACTCTTCTCTACTCTACTGTACTTTACTCACCTCTACTTTACTGTACTCTACTCTACTGTACTGTGCTCTACTCTACTGTACTGTGCTCTACTCTACTCTACTGTACTCACCTCTACTCTACTCGACTCGACTCTACTGTTCTCACCTCTACTCTGCTGTACTCTGCTCTTCTGTACTCACCTCTTCTACTGTACTCTACTCTACTTTACTCACCTCTACTGTACTGTACTGTACTGTACTGTACTGTACTGTACTGTACTGTAACCTACTCTACTCTACTGTACTCACTTCTACTCTACGGTACTCACCTCTACTCTAATGTACTCTACTGTACTCACTTCTTTTCTACTGTACTCTACTGTACTCTACCGTACTCACTCTCTCTACGGTACACTACTCTACTGTACTCTACTGTACTCACTTCTTTTCTACTGCACTGTACTCTACTGGACTCTACTGTACTGTACTCACCCTACTACTGTACTCACCTCTCTCCTACCCACCTCTACTCTACTCTCTACTGTACTCTACTGTACTCACCTCTACTCTACTCTACTGTGCTCTACTGTACTGTGCTCTACTGTACTCACCTCTACTCTGACTCTTATCTACTGTACTCTTCTCTACTCTACTCTAATCACCTCTACTCTACTGTACTCCTTCATTTCTCTACTGTACTCTACTCTACTGTTCTCACCTCTACTCTACTGTACTGTGCTCTACTCTACTGTACCTACTCTACTGTACTCTAATGTAATTACCTCTACTCTACTGTACTGTACTGTAACCTACTCTACTCTACTGTACTCACTTCTTTTCTACTGTACTCTACTGTACTCTACCGTACTCAACCGTACTCAACTCTCAACTCTAAGGTACACTACTCTACTGTACTCTATATATTCACTTCTTTTCTACTGCACTCTACTCTACTGGACTCTACCTCTACTGTACTCACCTCTACTCTACTGTACTCCTAATGTACTCACTTATTTTCTACTGTACTCTACTATACTTGCCTCTAATCTACTGTACTCTAATCTTCTCACCTCTACTCTACTGTACTCACCTCTACTCTATTGTACTTCTACTGTACCAACTCTACTCTACTGTACTGTAACCTACTCTACTCCTCTACTCACCTCTAATCTACTGTATTCACCTCTAGTCTACTGTACTCTGCTCTACTGTACTCTGCTGTACTCTACTCTACTGACCTCTCTAATGTACTCACTCTACCCTACTGTACTCTTCTCTACTCTACTGTACTTCTGTACTCACCTCTACTTTACTGTACTCTACTCTACTGTACTGTGCTCTACTCTACTCACCTCTACTTGACTCTTCTCTACTGTACTCTCTCTACTCTACTCACCTCTACTCTACTGCCACTCACCTCTTCTCTCTGTACTCTACTGTTCTCCTCTACTCTACTGCACTGTAACCTACACTACTGTACTCACACCTCTCTGCTGTACTCTGCTCTTCAGTACTCACCTCTTCTACTGTACTCTACTCTGCTTTACTCACCTCTACTGTACTGTACTGTACTGTAACCTACTCTACTCTACTCTACTGCACTCACTTCTACTCCACGGTACTCACCTCTACTCTAATGTACTCTACTGTACTCACTTATTTTCTACTGTACTCTACTCTACTGGACTCTACTCTACTGTACTCACCTCTACTCTACTCTACTCACCTCTACTCTACTCTACTCACCTCTACTCTACTCTACTCTACTGTACTCTACTGTACTCACCTCTACTCTACTGTACTCTACTATACTCTACTGTACTCACCTCTACTCTACTCCACCCTGCTTTACTCTACTCTATTGTACTCTTCTCTACTGTACTCTACTCTACTGTACTGTAACCTGCTCTACTCTATTGTACTCACCCCTACTCTACTGTACTATGCTCTACGGTACCCTACTCTACTCACCTCTACTGTACTCTTCTCTACTCTACTGTACTCACGTCTACTCTGCTGTATTCTACTCTACTCACCTCTACTCTACTGTGCTCACCTCTACTCTACTCTACTGTAATCACCTCTACTCTACTGTATTCACGTCTTCTACTGTACTCTACTCCACTGTACTCTCCTCTACTCAACTGTACTCACTTATTTTCTACTGTACTCACCTCTACTCTACTGTACTCACCTCTACTCTACTCTACTCACCTCTACTATACTCTACTCACCTCTACTATACTCTACTCACCTCTACTCTACTCTACAGTACTCTACTCTACTGTACTCACGTCTACTATACGGTACTGTACTCTACTCTTCTCTACTATACTCACCTCTACTTTACTGTACTCTACTGTACTGTACTGTACTATACTGTACTCTACTGTACCCTACTCTACTCACCTCTACTGTACTCTTCTCTATTGAACTGTACTCTACTGTACTCACCTCTACTCTATTGTACTCTTCTCTACTGTAACCTACTCTACTCTACTCACCTCTACTCTAATGTACTCACCTCTACTCTACTGTACTATTCTCTACTCTACTGTACATTACTCTACTCTACTATACTCTACTCTACTCTATTGTACTCTTCTCTACTGTAACCTACTCTACTCTACTCTACTCTACTCTACTCTACTCTCTACTCTACTCTACTCTACTCACCTCTACTCTACTCTACTAGTGTACTCACCTCTACTCTACTGTACTCTACTGTTCTCTACTGTTCTCTACTCTACTCTACTGTTCTCTACTGTACTCTACTCTACTGTACTCACCTCTACTGTACTCTACTGTACTCACCTCTACTCTACTGTACATTACTCTACTCTACTCTACTGTACATTACTCTACTCTACTCTACTCTACTATACTCTACTCTACTCTACTCACCTCTACTCTACTGTAGTGTACTCACCTCTACTCTACTGTACTCTACTCTACTGTTCTCTACTGTTCTCTACTCTACTCTACTGTTCTCTACTGTACTCTACTCTACTGTTCTCTACTGTTCTCTACTCTACTCTACTGTTCTCTACTGTACTCTACTCTACTCTACTGTACTCACCTCTACTGTACTCTACTGTACTCATCTCTACTGTACTCTACTGTACTCTACTCTACTGTACTCTACTGTACTCACCTCTACTCTACTGTACTGTACTCACCTCTACTCTACTGTACTGACCTCTACTCTACTGTACTGTACTCACCTCTAATCTACTGTATTCTACTCTACTGTAGTCTACTCTACTCTACTCTTCTCTACAGTACTCTACTGTATTCTGCTCTACTGTACTCACCTCTACTCTACTGTACTCATCTCTACTCTACTGTACTCACCTCTACTCTACTCTTTTGTACTCACCTCTACTCACCTCTACTGTACTCTACTGTACTCTTCTCACCTCTACTCCACTGTATTCTACTCTACTGTACTCACCTTTACTCTACTGTAGTCACCTCTACTCTACTGTACACTACTCTTCTCTACTGTACTCTACTGTACTCTACTCTACTGTACTCACCTCTACTGTACTCTACTCTACTCTTCTCTACTGTACTCTACTGTACTCTACTCTACTGTACTCACCTTTACTCTACTGTAGTCACCTCTACTCTACTGTACACTACTCTACTGTACTCTACACTACTCTTCTCTACTGTACTCTACTGTACTGTACTCACCTCTACTCTACTGTACTCGCCTCTTCTCACCTCTATTCTACTGTACTCTACTCTTTTGCACTCACCTCTCCTCTGCTGTACTCTGCTCTACTGTACTCTACTGTACTGTACCACTGTACTCCAGTCACCTCTCCCTACTGTACTCTGCCCCACTGTACTCTACTGTACTGTACTCTACTCACCTCTACTCTACTCTTACTCACCTCTCCTCCCACTGTTCTCTGCTCTACTGTACTCTACTGCACTGTACTCTACTCTTTCACCTCTACTCACTGTACTCTACTCACCTCTCCTCTACTGTTCTCTGCTCACTGCACTGTACTCTACTCTACTGTACTCTACTCTACCTACTCTCCACCTCTACTCTACTCTACTCCTACCTACCCCACCTCCACTCTCCTCTCCTCTCCTCTCCTCCCTCCTCCCTCTCCTCCTCCTCTCCTCTCCTCTCCTCTACTCACTTCTCCTCTACTGTTCTCTGCTCTACTGTACTCTACTGTACTCTACTCACCTCTCCTCTACTGTTCTCTACTCTAATGTACTCACCTCTACTCTACTGTACTCTACTCTACTCTACTGTACTCTACTCTACTGTACTCACCTCTACTCTAATGTACTCACCTCTACTCTACTGTGCTCTACTCTACTCACCTCTACTGTTCTCTACTCTAATGTACTCACCTCTACTCTACTGTACTCTACTCTACTCTACTGTTCTCTACTCTACTGTACTCACCTCTACTCTAATGTACTCACCTCTACTCTACTGTGCTCTACTCTACTCACCTCTACTCAACTCTACTGTACTCTACTCTACTCATCTCTACTGTACTCTTCTCTACTCTACTGGACTCTACTGTACTCCTCTACTCCATTGTACTCTACTCTACTGTACTCACTCTACTCACCTCTATTCTACTGTACTCTACTCTACTGTACTCTACCCTACTCTTCTCACATCTACTCTACTGTATTCTACTCAACTCTACTCTTCTCTACAGTACTCTACTGTGTATTCTGCTCCCGTACTCACCTCTACTCTACTCACCTCTACTCTACTCACCTCTACTCTCACCTCTACTACTGTACTGTACTGTACTGTACTCGTAAATTGAGTTAATGTCATTTACTACATGCTTAATCACGTGGACAAGTATCTAATGCCTCTATTTCATTGTGTTTTACTGGAAAAATGGGGGTCATGTTAGCAGTAACTGCATAACTAGTTACTGTAAACAACTGTAAATAAAATTAATTTTTCACATTTACGCTATGAGCAGTTGTACCTTTTTGCTTGGTACTGTAGTACTGTACTCTACACTTTTCTACTCTTCTCTACTGTACTGTACTCTACTTGCCCCTACTCTACTGTACTGTACTCTACTTGTACTTCTCTACTGTACTGTACTCTACTTGCCCCTACTCTACTCTTCTCTACTGTACTCTAATCACCTCTACCCTGTACTCTACTCTTCTCTACTGTACTCTACTCTACTTGCCCCTACTCTACTCTTCTCTACTCTACTGTACTCTACTGTACTGTACTCTAATGTACTCACCTCTACTCTACTGTACTGTACTGTAACCTACTCTACTCTGCTGTGCTCACTCTTTCTACTGTACTCTGCTTCTCTACCGCTCAACCCTCAACTCTCAACTCTAAGGTCTCTACTCTACTGTACTCCTGTATTCACTTCTTCTTGCACTCTACTCTACTCGCCTCTACTGTACTCACCTCCTACTCTACTTTGTACCTAAATGTACTCACTTATTTTCCTGCTGTGCTCTACTATACTTGCCTCTAATCTACTGTACTCTAATCTTCTCACCTCTACTCTACTGTACTCACCTCTACTCTATTGTACTTCTCTACTGTACTCAACTCTACTCTACTGTACTGCAACCTACTCTACTCTACCTACTCACCTCTGATCTACTGTATTCACCTCTGATCTGCTGTGCTCTGTCTGCTGTACTCTACTGTACTCTACTCCACTGACCTCTTTCTCTAATGTACTCACCTCTACCCTACTGTACTCTTCTCTACTCTACTGTACTTTACTGTACTCACCTCTACTTTACTGTACTCTACTCTACTGTACTGTGCTCTACTCTACTCACCTCTACTTGACTCTTCTCTACTGTACTCTACTCTACTCTACTCACCTCTACTCTACTGTACTCACCTCTTCTCTACTGTACTCTACTGTTCTCACCTCTACTCTACTGCACTGTAACCTACACTACTGTACTCACCTCTACTCTGCTGTACTCTGCTCTTCAGTACTCACCTCTTCTACTGTACTCTACTCTACTTTACTCACCTCTACTGTACTGTACTGTACTGTAACCTACTCTACTCTACTCTACTGTACTCACTTCTACTCTACGGTACTCACCTCTACTCTAATGTACTCTACTGTACTCACTTATTTTCTACTGTACTCTACTCTACTGGACTCTACTCTACTGTACTCACCTCTACTCTACTCTACTCACCTCTACTCTACTCTACCACCCCACTCTACTCCACCACTGCACCCCCACTGTACTCACCCCTACCTACTGTACTCTACTATACTCTACTGTACTCACCTCTACTCTACTCCACCCTGCTTTACTCTACTCTATTGTACTCTT
This sequence comes from Oncorhynchus gorbuscha, assembly GCF_021184085.1. Lineage (NCBI taxonomy): Eukaryota > Metazoa > Chordata > Actinopteri > Salmoniformes > Salmonidae > Oncorhynchus > Oncorhynchus gorbuscha. The sequence goes on from NW_025753472.1 coordinate 6,511, forward strand.
CATCTACTGTACCTCTACTGTACTGTAACCTGCTCTACTCTATTGTACTCACCCCTACCTGCTGTACTATGCTCTACGGCACCTACTCTACCTCTACTGTACTCTTCTCTACTCTACTGTACTCACGTCTACTCTGCTGTATTCTACTCTACTCACCTCTACTCCCACTGTGCTTCACTTACTCTACTCTACTGTAATCACCTCTACTCTACTGTATTCACGCCTTTCTACTGTACTCTACTCCACTGTACTTCCCTCCTCCACTCAACTGTACCACTTATTTTCACTGTACCACCTCTACCTACTGTACTCACCTCTACTCCTACTGTACTCACCTCTACTCTACTTTTACCACGTCTACTATACTCTACTCACCTCACTCTACCTACAGTACTCTACTCACTGTACTCACGTCTACTATACTGTACTGTACTCTACCTTCCTCTACTATACCAATTCTACTTTACTGTACTCTACTGTACTGTACTATACTGTACTCTACTGTACCCCTACTTCCTACTCACCTCTACTGTACTCTTCTATTGAACTTGTACTTACTGTACCACTCTACTCTATTGTACTCTTTTCTACTGTAACCTACTCTACCTACTCACCTCTACTCCAATGTACCACCTCTACCTACTGTACTATTCTCTACTCTACTGTACATTACTCTACTCTACTCTACTATACTCTAGTCCACTCTATTGTACACTACTATACTGTAATTCTACTATATTCTACTGCTACTTACTCTACCTACTCTACTTACTCTACTTACTATACACTACTTACTATATATTTTACTATACTCTAGTCCACGATACTCTACTGTACTATACTGTTACTCTACTATTCTCTGGTCCACATCTACTGTTCACACTACTCTACTCTGCTGTACTCCATATCCTGCTGTCACGATGCTGCTCACTCTATCTACTGTACATTACTCTACTCTATCTACTGTACTATTACTCTACTCTACTCTACTCTACTATACTCTAGTCCACTCTACTACACACTACTCTACTGTAGTGTACTCACACCTCTACTCTACTGTACCACGTGCTACTGTTCTCACTGATTTCACTATGCTATCTGCACTGCTATCTCTACTGTACTCTACTATACTCTACTGCTATGCTCATGCTCTGCTACTGCTCTGCTCTGTACTCATCTCTACTGTACTCTGTGCTCTACTCTACTGCTATGCACTGTGCTCTACTGTACTCACCTCAATGCTCTGCTGTGCTGTGCTCACCTCTATGCTACTGTACTGACCTCTACTCTACTGTACTGTACTCGCCTCTTCTAACCCATTGTATTCTATCTACTGTATCTACTCTACTCTACTCTTCTCTACAGTACTCTACTGTATTCTGCTCTACTGTACTCACCTTTACCTACTGTACTCATCTCTACTCTACTGTACTCACCCCACTCTACTCTTTTGTACTCCACCTCTACTCACCTCTACTGTACTCTACTGTACTCTTCTCACCTCTATCCACTGTATCTGCTACTGTACTCACCTTTACTCTACTGTAGTCACTCCTACTCTACTGTACACTACTCTTCTCTACTGTACTCTCTACTGTACTCTACTCTACTGTGCTCACCTCTACTCTACTCTACTGCAATCACCTCTACTCTACTGTATTCACGTCTTCTACTGTACTCTACTCCACTGTACTCTCCTCTACTCAACTGTACCACTTATTTTCTACTGTACTCAGCTCTAATCTACTGTACAACCCCTCTGCTGTACTATGCTCTACTGTACTGTAACCTACTCTACTCTATTGTACTCACCCCTACTCTGGGCTTTACTATGCTCTACTGCACCCTACTCTACTCACCTCTACTGTACTCTTCTACTCTGCTGTACTCACATCTACTCTGGGCTGTACTCTACTCACTCTGCTGTACCTACTGTACTGTGCTCCACCTCTACTCTACTGTACTGTACCACCTCTACTCTTACTGTACCTTAATCTTTTCACTGCACTCTACTTTCTCTACTGTACTCACCTCTACTGTACTCTAATATACTCTACTTGTACTGTACTCACCTCTACTCTACTCACCTCTACTCTACTGTACTGTACTCTAACATTTTCTACTGTACTCTAATCTTCTACTGTACTCAACTCTACTGTACTCTAATGTATTTTACTGTACTGTACTCACCTCTACTCACCTCTACTCTACTGTACTCACCTCTACTCTACTGTACTCACCTCTACTCTACTGTACTCTACTCTACTCTACTGTACTCTACTCTACTCTAGTGTACTCACCACTACTCTACTGTACTCCATCTGTACTTACCGACTGACTGACTGATCGGTACTGTAACCTACCCACTCTACTCTACTGTACCACCTCTTCTACTGTACTTACTCCACTGTACTCTACTATACTCACCTCTACTCTACTGTACTCTAATGTACTCACTTATTTTTCTACTGTACTCTACTATACTCACCTCTAATCTACTGTACTCACCTCTAGTCTACTGTACTTGCTCTACTGTACTGTACTCTACTGGTACTGTACTACTCTACTCCTCTCATCAATGCTCACCTCTAGTCTACTGTACTTGCTCTACTGTACTGTACTCTACTGTACTGTACTCTCCTCCTCTACTCTAATGTACTTACCTCTACTCTACTGTACTCTTTCTACTCTACTGTACTTTACTCACCTCTACTTTACTGTACTCTACTCTACTGTACTTTTGTTTCTACTTACTGTAGCCAGTTTTTCTATTTCATTGTACTTACTCACTCTACTTAATGTACTCACCTCTACTCTGCTGTACTCTGCTCTTCTGTACTCACCTCTTCTACTGTACTCTACTCTACTTTACTCACCTCTACTGTACTGTACTGTACTGTACTGTACTGTACTGTACTGTACTGTAACCTACTCTACTCTACTGTACTCACTTCTACTCTACGGTACTCACCTCTACTCTAATGTACTCTACTGTACTCACTTCTTTTCTACTGTACTCTACTGTACTCTACCGTACTCACCTCTACTCTACGGTACACTACTCTACTGTACTCTACTGTACTCACTTCTTTTCTACTGCACTGTACTCTACTGGACTCTACTGTACTGTACTCACCTCTACTGTACTGTACTCACCTCTACTCTACTCACCTCTACTCTACTCTACTCTACTGTACTCTACTGTACTCACCTCTACTCTACTCTACTGTGCTCTACTGTACTGTGCTCTACTGTACTCACCTCTACTTGACTCTTCTCTACTGTACTCTTCTCTACTCTACTCTAATCACCTCTACTCTACTGTACTCACTTCTTCTCTACTGTACTCTACTCTACTGTTCTCACCTCTACTCTACTGTACTGTGCTCTACTCTACTGTACTCTACTCTACTGTACTCTAATGTACTCACCTCTACTCTACTGTACTGTACTGTAACCTACTCTACTCTACTGTACTCACTTCTTCTCTACTGTACTCTACTGTACTCTCACCGTACTCAACCGTACTCAACTCTCAACTCTAAGGTACACTACTCTACTGTACTCTACTGTATTCACTTCTTTCTACTGCACTCTACTCTACTGGACTCTACTCTACTGTACTCACCTCTACTCTACTGTACTCTAATGTACTCACTTATTTTCTACTGTACTCTACTATACTTGCCTCTAATCTACTGTACTCTAATCTTCTCACCTCTACTCTACTGTACTCACCTCTACTCTATTGTACTCTTCTCTACTGTACTCAACTCTACTCTACTGTACTGTAACCTACTCTACTCTACTCTACTCACCTCTAATCTACTGTATTCACCTCTAGTCTACTGTACTCTGCTCTACTGTACTCTACTGTACTCTACTCTACTGACCTCTACTCTAATGTACTCACCTCTACCCTACTGTACTCTTCTCTACTCTACTGTACTTTACTGTACTCACCTCTACTTTACTGTACTCTACTCTACTGTACTGTGCTCTACTCTACTCACCTCTACTTGACTCTTCTCTACTGTACTCTACTCTACTCTACTCACCTCTACTCTACTGTACTCACCTCTTCTCTACTGTACTCTACTGTTCTCACCTCTACTCTACTGCACTGTAACCTACACTACTGT
>NW_025753473.1:0-10652 GCF_021184085.1 Oncorhynchus gorbuscha
GAAACCAGTCAGACTTGCGTTGATTGGAAACCAGTCAGACTTGGCGTTGATTGGAAACCAGTCAGACTTGGCGTTGATTGGAAACCAGTCAGACTTGCGTTGATTGGAAACCAGTCAGACTTGCGTTGATTGGAAACCAGTCAGACTTGCGTTGATTGGAAACCAGTCAGACTTGCGCTGATTGGAAACCAGTCAGACTTGCGTTGATTGGAAACCAGTCAGACTTGCGTTGATTGGAAACCAGTCAGACTTGCGTTGATTGGAAACCAGTCAGACTTGCGTTGATTGGAAACCAGTCAGACTTGCGTTGATTGGAAACCAGTCAGACTTGCGTTGATTGGAAACCAGTCAGACTTGCGTTGATTGGAAACCAGTCAGACTTGCGTTGATTGGAAACCAGTCAGACTTGCGTTGATTGGAAACCAGTCAGACTTGCGTTGATTGGAAACCAGTCAGACTTGCGTTGATTGGAAACCAGTCAGACTTGCGTTGATTGGAAACCAGTCAGACTTGCGTTGATTGGAAACCAGTCAGACTTGCGTTGATTGGAAACCAGTCAGACTTGCGTTTAATTGGAAACGAGTCAGACTTGCGTTATCGCTGATATTTCTATGTCTGTTCTTGGCTGAATGTGTCATCATTTAAAATGACTAAACAAATTAAAGTCAATCAAATCAACATGTCAAGACATATTCAGTCCACAACAGGAGAATAAAGACCAGTTATTTTATCTTCAGGGAAGAGGTGTCGTGTGTGGCATCATTCTTTTACTAAAACATCTCATTTCATCTTCACACATATTAGATGTGAAAGTCTTAAAAGACAAGTCTTACATCTTCAGGGAAGAGGTGTAGTCGTTGCATCATGGTCCTTCTGGAGAGGTTCCTAGGCAGCATCCCGTACACTGCCAGCTTCACTATCTGGAGGAAGAAGAGGAAGATAGAAGAAGAGTGGACTCTGGATCCAGCGCTTGGATAGGCTACTCAGATTCAGTCCCTAATGGCACACTAGCCCACTATAGGGAATCCTAAATCACTATATAGGGAATCCTAATGAAGTATATAGGGAATCCTAGATCACTATATAGGGAATCCTAGATCGCTATATAGGGAATCCTAGATCACAATATAGGGAATCCTAGATCACTATATAGGGAATCCTAGATCGCTATATAGGGAATCCTAGATCGCTATATAGGGAATCCTAGATCGCTATATAGGGAATCCTATTGAAGTATATAGGGAATCCTAGATCACTATATAGGGAATCCTAGATCACTATATAGGGAATCCTAGATCACTATATAGGGAATCCTAGATCACTATATAGGGAATCCTAGATCACTATATAGGAATCCTAGATCACTATATAGGGAATCCTAGATCACTATATAGGGAATCCTAGATCACTATATAGGGAATCCTAGATCACTATACAGGGAATCCTAGATCACTATACAGGGAATCCTAGATCACTATACAGGAAATCCTAGATCACTATACAGGGAATCCTAGATCACAATATAGGGAATCCTAGATCACTATATAGGAATCCTAGATCACTATATAGGGAATCCTAGATCACTATATAGGGAATCCTAGATCACTATATAGGGAATCCTAGATCACAATATAGGGAATCCTAGATCACTATATAGGGAATCCTAGATCACTATATAGGGAATCCTAGCACTATATATGGAATCCTAGCGCACTATATAGGGAATCCTAGCGCACTATATAGGGAATCCTAGATCACTATATAGGGAATCCTAGCGCACTATATATGGAATCCTAGATCACTATATAGGGAATCCTAGATCACTATATAGGAATCCTAGCGCACTATATAGGGAATCCTAGATCACTATATAGGGAATCCTAGCGCACTATCCAGGGTATCCTAGTGCACTATCCAGGGTATCCTAAAGCACTATATAGGGTATCCTAGTGCACTATCCAGGGTATCCTAAAGCACTATCCAGGGTATCCTAGATCACTATATAGGGAATCCTAGATCACTATCCAGGGTATCCTAAAGCACTATATAGGGAATAGGGTGCCATTCGGGACACTTTCACAGACATTTGATATGAGACAGTTGGATCAGGGTTGTCATGGTTACAGCTCTGGAGAAGAACAAGGTTGAGGTCCATCATTGAACCTTTAATATGTCTGCAGTGGTGACCAGTAGAGATCCTGTTAGGTCCAGACAGGGATACTACTAAGCAGGATCAATGAGTCAGCCAGCTAATCTCCCTCATTTGTTCTTAGAAGTATATACTTTAAAACGGACATGGTCTAATTTACCCAACATCCAGAAACACATAAGTTTAGCTTTCTTAAATGAAACCGAAAAACAATAGATATTTCTGGATGTTCATCAAAGTCAGCTGGCTAAATAATTGATTCTTCTTTGTACAAAACCCCTCAGGTCTGTTCTCTATGACCCTGTCCAGAAACAACCCCTCTATTTACCCCTATCCCCTGTGTAGCTCAGTTGGTAGAGCATGGCGCTTGTAACGCCAGGGTAGTGGGTTCGATCCCCGGGACCACCCATAAGTAGAATGTATGCACACATGACTGTAAGTCGCTTTGGATAAAAGCGTCTGCTAAATGGCATATATATATATATATATATATAGAGACACTTGGGTGGATCTGATAGAAGGTACTAGATTAAGCAATATGGTAATATCTCCTCTACCTTACCCTCTTTAGATATAAAGTTGTCTACAGGGGAGACTCTTTACTATAACCCTGCAATAGGGTTTGTATTCCTCGTATCCCTCCCTCACTCTGTGGTGTGACACATATTCAGTGTTTCTTGGAGCGATGTGTCACGATCGCCAACTGGTAGCAAATCATTTAGGTCGTGTGAAAAAAATGGTGTTATCCTCAAACTAATACCCTGAATGCTCAGCCTCGGGGAGGCAGGTAGCCTAGTGGTTAGAGCGTTGGGCCAGTAACCGAAAGGTTGCTGGATCGAATCCCTGAGCTGACAAGGTAAAAACCTGTCCTTTTGCCCCTGAACAAGGCAGTTAACCCATTGTTCCCCGGTAAATAATCATTTGTTCTTAACTGACTTTAAATAAAGTTTACATAAAATGTGCCTCTGCCCCTCCCTGTCCCACCGCTCCCCCCCCTCTGCCCCCCCGCCCCTCCCTGCTCCCAGCTGTCCCTCCTCTGCCCCCTCCCTGCTCCCAGCTGCCCCTCCCTGCTCCCAGCTCCCAGCTGCCCCTCCCTGCTCCCAGCTGCCCCTCCCTGCTCCCAGCTGCTCCCAGCTGCCCCTCCCTGCTCCCAGCTGCCCCTCCCTGCTCCCAGCTGCCCTCCTCCCTGCTCCCAGCTGCCCCTCCTCCTTCCGTTGGCAAACCAACCATCAAAATGACATGTTATTCCTACATAACCGTCCACCACTCAAATCCATCCTCTGCAATAAGAAAACCAAGTGAGGGGAAGAAACATCCAAATGTCCCAAATGTCTCATCTACCATTTCCAGCTTAATCCCTTCATACATATCTATCCCCTGTGAAAATTAAATCAGTCCTACTCCTGTTAAATGATCGATCGGGGTGTGTGGAAGACGGATGTGTGTTGTATAGGGACACCATCCGTCACCACGGCTACAGAAGGTGGATGTCACCCCGATGTGATCATTACCCACAATTACCTGTGATAGATTCTCCCCCCGTTGGAATAACTCAGCTAGAGACATGCATCCATCTCATTAATGGAGGTATAACGTGCTAGAGGAACCTGAGGAGGGCTGGAGGGGGGCTGGAGACGGGAGGGGGGAGAGAGAGAGGAGGGGAAGGAAGATGCAACTGGCTAGGGCTGGGGAGGAGCGCTGAGGAGAGGGATGAGGACAGTTAGGGAGAGGTGGGTTAGGGGAGAGAGGAGGTTTGGAGAGGGCTGGGGGCAGGCAGGCAGTTGGCCAGGTCTTGGAGCTCTGCCCTGGGCCATTCTGCTATACAGTATGGGACTGGGATAGGATAACATGTAGCTGTTCAGTTCTCTGGGCTGGGGTAGGATACCATGTGGCTATTCTGGGGTAGGATAACATGTGGCTGTTCAGTTCTCTGGGCTGGGGTAGGATACCATGTGGCTGTTCTGAGGTAGGATAACATGTGGCTGTTCAGTTCTCTGGGCTGGGGTAGGATAACATGTGGCTGTTCTGGGGTAGGATAACATGTGGCTGCTCTGGGGTAGGATAACATGTGGCTGCTCTGGGGTAGGATAACATGTGGCTGCTCTGGGGTAGGATAACATGTGGCTGGTCTGGGGTAGGATAACATGTGGCTGGTCTGGGGTAGGATAACATGTGGCTGGTCTGGGGTAGGATAACATGTGGCTGGTCTGGGGTTGGATAACATGTGGCTGGTCTGGGGTTGGATAACATGTGGCTGTTTAGTTCTCTGGGCTGGGGTAGGATAACATGTGGCTGTGCTGGGGTAGGATAACATGTGGCTATCCTGGGGTAGGATAACATGTGGCTGCTCTGGGGTAGGATAACATGTGGCTGGTCTGGGGGTAGGATCACATGTGGCTGTGCTGGGGTAGGATAACATGTGGCTGGTCTGGGGTAGGATAACATGTGTGGCTGGTCTGGGTAGGATAACATGTGGCTGGTCTGGGGTAGGATAACATGTGGCTGCTCTGGGGTAGGATAACATGTGGCTGGTCTGGGTGACCAGGATAACATGTGGCTGGTCTGGGGGTAGGATAACATGTGGCTGCTCTGGGAATTAGGATAACATGTAGCTGTTCAGTTCTCTGGGCTGGGGTAGGATAACATGTGGTTATCCTGGGAGTAGGATAACATGTGGCTGCTCTGGGGTAGGATAACATGTGGCTGGTCTGGGGTAGGATAACATGTGGCTGGTCTGGGGTAGGATAACATGTGGCTGTTCAGTTCTCTGTTCTGGGGTAGGATAACATGTGGCTGTAAAAGGGGTAGGATAACATGTGGTTATCCTGGTGGAAGATAACATGTGGCTATCCTGGGGTAGGATAACATGTGGCTGCTCTGGGGGTAGGATAACATGTTGCTGGTCTGGGGTAGGATCACATGTGGCTGTGCTGGGGTAGATAACATGTGGCTGCTCTGGGGTAGGATAACATGTGGCTGCTCTGGGGTAGGATAACATGTAGCTGTTCAGTTCTCTGGGCTGGGGGTAGGATAACATGTGGCTGCTCTGTTCTCTGGTCTGGGGTAGGATAACATGTGGCTGTTCTGGGGTAGGATAACATGTGGCTGCTCTGTTCTCTGGGCTGGGGTAGGATAACATGTGGCTGTTCTGTTCTCTGTTCTGGGGGTAGGATAACATATAGCTATTCAGTTCTCTGGGCTGGGGGTAGGATACCATGTGGCTGTTCAGTTCTTTGGGCTGGGGTAGGATAACGTGTGGCTGTTCTGGGGTTTGGATAACATGTGGCTGTGCAGGAGTAGGATAACATGTGGCTGCTGTTCTGGGGTAGGATAACATGTGGCTGCTGGGATAGGATAACATGTGGCTGCTGTTCTGGGGTAGGATAACATGTGGCTGCTGGGCTGGGGTAGCATAACATGTGGCTCACTCTGGTTCTGGGGTAGAATAACATGTGGCTGCTGTTCTGGGGTAGGATAACATGTGGCTGCTGTTCTGGGTAGGATAACATGTGGCTGCTGTTCTGGGGTAGGATAACATGTGGCTGCTGTTCTGGGGTAGGATAACATGTGGCTGCTCTGTTCTGGGGCAGAATAACATGTGGCTGCTGTTCTGGGGTAGACAACATGTGGCTGCTCTGTTCTGGGGTAGAATAACATGGTGCTGTCTGGGGCAGGATAACATGTAATAAGGCTGGGTTCTGGGTAGCATAAACATGTGGCTATTGCCTGTTCTGGGGGTAGGATAACATGGCTGCTGTCTGGGGTAGAACATGGTCAGTTGTTCTGGGGTAGGATAACATGTGGCTGCTGTTCTGGGGTAGGATAACATGTGGCTGCTCTGTTCTGGGGTAGGATAACATGTGGCTGCTATGTTCTCTGGGCTGGGGTAGGATACCATGTGGCTGTTCTGGGGTAGGATAACATGTGGCTGTTCAGTTCTCTGGGCTGGGGTAGGATAACATGTGGCTGTTCTGGGGTACGATAACATCTGGCTGTCCTGGGGTAGGATAACATGTGGCTGTTCTGGGGTAGGATAACATGTGGCTGTGCTGGGGTAGGATAACATGTGGCTGTGCTGGGGTAGGATAACATGTGGCTGTTCTGGGGTAGGATAACATGTGGCTGCTCTGGGGTAGGATAACATGTGGCTGTTCTGGGGTTGGATAACATGTGGCTGTTCTGGGGTAGGAAATGCTTACTTCCAGGTTTTAACCAATAGTGCAAAGAAGGTATTAGGTGAACAATAGGTAAGTAAAGAAATAAAACAACAGTAAAAAGACAGGCTACATACAGTAGCGAGGCTACATACAGTAGTGAGGCTACATACAGTAGCGAGGCTACATACAGTAGCGAGGCTACATACAGTAGCGAGGCTATATACAGTAGCGAGGCTACATACAGTAGCGAGGCTACATACAGACACAGGTTAGTCAGGCTGATTGAGGTAGTATGTACATGTAGATATGGTTAAAGTGACTATGCATATGATGAACAGAGAGTAGCAGTAGTGTAAAAGGAGTTGGTGGGTGGTGGGACACAATGCAGACAGCCTGCTTAGCCAATGTGCTGGAGCACTGGTTGGTCGGCCCAATTGAGGTAGTATGTACATGAATGTCTAGTTAAAGTGACTATGCTGATCAGATGAACAGAGAGAAGCAGCAGCATGTTGAAACATCGGGAGGTCGACTGAGGGAAAGGGAACATGTAGCACTTAAACTCAAAGGAAGGTGTAAATTACAGCCCGGTTTATTGTAATGTGGGGAGGAGGGTCACTGCACTGCTAGGAACTAGATGAGTCACTACAATTGGAAAAGGGAGGATTCATGTATATCTGGGCTTAGCTATTGGTACATTTAATTAGTATATACGTGAGCTTAGCTATAGGTACATTTAATTAGTATATACACGTGGGCTTAGCTATAGGTACATTTAATTAGTATATACGTGGGCTTAGCTATAGGTACATTTAATTAGTATATACACGTGGGCTTAGCTATTGGTACATTTAATTAGTATATACGTGAGCTTAGCTATTGGTACATTTAATTAGTATATACGTGAGCTTAGCTATAGGTACATTTAATTAGTATATACGTGAGCTTAGCTATAGGTACATTTAACTAATATATACGTGGGCTTAGCTACAGGTACATTTAATTAATATATACGTGGGCTTAGCTATTGGTACATTTAATTAGTATATACACGTGAGCTTAGCTATTGGTACATTTAATTAGTATATACGTGGGCTTAGCTATAGGTACATTTAATTAGGATATACGTGAGCTTAGCTATAGGTACATTTAACTAATATATACGTGAGCTTAGCTATAGGTACATTTAATTAATATATACGTGAGCTTAGCTATAGGTACATTTAATTAGGATATACGTGAGCTTAGCTATAGGTACATTTAACTAATATATACGTGAGCTTAGCTATAGGTACATTTAATTAATATATACGTGAGCTTAGCTATAGGTACATTTAATTAATATATACGTGAGCTTAGCTATAGGTACATTTAATTAATATATACGTGAGCTTAGCTATAGGTACATTTAATTAATATATACGTGAGCTTAGCTATAGGTACATTTAATTAATATATGTGAGCTTAGCTATAGGTACATTTAGCTAATATATACGTGAGCTTAGCTATAGGTACATTTAATTAATATATACGTGAGCTTAGCTATAGGTACATTTAATTAATATATACGTGAGCTTAGCTATAGGTACATTTAATTAATATATACGTGAGCTTAGCTATAGGTACATTTAATTAATATATATGTGAGCTTAGCTATAGGTACATTTAATTAATATATACGTGGGCTTAGCTACAGGTACATTTAATTAGTATATACGTGGGCTTAGCTATAGGTACATTTAACTAATATATACGTGAGCTTAGCTATAGGTACATTTAATTAGTATATACGTGAGCTTAGCTATAGGTACATTTAATTAACATTCATGTATGCGAGGCAACACAAACTAAAAGTATACACTGAAACATAAGACCATCCATCTAAATAAGAGCAAGGCAGAGAGGAGAGAAAACATACAGCTGAATTTAACCTGAAATGGGTTTGGTTTTATTCCTTGAAAAAGTTCATCTCTGGGTTGTAAATAATCTGTGCTGCTGTTCCTTTATCTTCCTGCACACCCAGCTAGGCCTTTCCCCAGATTACAGTAGACCTTCTCCTAAAGGTCTAATCGTCTGACAGACCAGCATCAGCAGAGATCCTGTGTGTCTGTGATAATACACACCCAGCTAGGCCTTTCCCCAGAAATACAGTAGACCTTCGCCTAAAGGTCTAAACGTCTGACAGACCTGCATCAGCAGAGATCCTGTGTGTCTGTGATAATACACACCCAGCTAGGCCTTTCCCCAGAAATACAGTAGACCTTCTCCTAAAGGTCTAAACGTCTGACAGACCAGCATCAGCAGAGATCCTGTGTGTCTGTGATAATACACACCCAGCTAGGCCTTTCCCCAGATTACAGTAGACTTTCACCTAAAGGTCTAAACGTCTGACAGACCAGCATCAGCAGAGATCCTGTGTGTCTGTGATAATACACACCCAGCTAGGCCTTTCCCCAGATTACAGTAGACCTTCTCCTAAAGGTCTAAACGTCTAACAGACCTGCATCAGCAGAGATCCTGTGTGTCTGTGATAATACACACCCAGCTAGGCCTTTCCCCAGATTACAGTAGACCTTCTCCTAAAGGTCTAAACGTCTGACAGACCAGCATCAGCAGAGATCCTGTGTGTCTGTGATAATACACACCCAGCTAGGCCTTTCCCCAGATTACAGTAGACCTTCTCCTAAAGATCTAATCGTCTGACAGACCAGCATCAGCAGAGATCCTGTGTGTCTGTGATAATACACACCCAGCTAGGCCTTTCCCCAGATTACAGTAGACCTTCTCCTAAAGGTCTAATCGTCTGACAGACCTGCATCAGCAGAGATCCTGTGTGTCTGTGATAATACACACCCAGCTAGGCCTTTCCCCAGATTACAGTAGACCTTCTCCTAAAGGTCTAAACGTCTAACAGACCTGCATCAGCAGAGATCCTGTGTGTCTGTGATAATACACACCCAGCTAGGCCTTTCCCCAGATTACAGTAGACCTTCTCCTAAAGGTCTAAACGTCTGACAGACCAGCATCAGCAGAGATCCTGTGTGTCTGTGATAATACACACCCAGCTAGGCCTTTCCCCAGATTACAGTAGACCTTCTCCTAAAGGTCTAATCGTCTGACAGACCTGCATCAGCAGAGATCCTGTGTGTCTGTGATAATACACACCCAGCTAGGCCTTTCCCCAGATTACAGTAGACCTTCTCCTAAAGGTCTAAACGTCTAACAGACCTGCATCAGCAGAGATCCTGTGTGTCTGTGATAATACACACCCAGCTAGGCCTTTCCCCAGATTACAGTAGACCTTCTCCTAAAGGTCTAAACGTCTAACAGACCTGCATCAGCAGAGATCCTGTGTGTCTGTGATAATACACACCCAGCTAGGCCTTTCCCCAGATTACAGTAGACCTTCTCCTAAAGGTCTAAACGTCTGACAGACCAGCATCAGCAGAGATCCTGTGTGTCTGTGATAATACACACCCAGCTAGGCCTTTCCCCAGATTACAGTAGACCTTCTCCTAAAGGTCTAATCGTCTGACAGACCAGCATCAGCAGAGATCCTGTGTGTCTGTGATAATACACACCCAGCTAGGCCTTTCCCCAGATTACAGTAGACCTTCTCCTAAAGGTCTAAACGTCTAACAGACCTGCATCAGCAGAGATCCTGTGTGTCTGTGATAATACACACCCAGCTAGGCCTTTCCCCAGATTACAGTAGACCTTCTCCTAAAGGTCTAAACGTCTGACAGACCAGCATCAGCAGAGATCCTGTGTGTCTGTGATAATACACACCCAGCTAGGCCTTTCCCCAGATTACAGTAGACTTTCACCTAAAGGTCTAATCGTCTGACAGACCAGCATCAGCAGAGATCCTGTGTGTCTGTGATAATACACACCCAGCTAGGCCTTTCCCCAGATTACAGTAGACCTTTGCCTAAAGGTCTAATCGTCTGACAGACCAGCATCAGCAGAGATCCTGTGTGTCTGTGATAATACACACCCAGCTAGGCCTTTCCCCAGATTACAGTAGACCTTCTGCCTAAAGGTCTAATCGCCTGACAGACCAGCATCAGCAGAGATCCTGTGTGTCTGTGATAATACACACCCAGCTAGGCCTTTCCCCAGATTACAGTAGACCTTCTGCCTAAAGGTCTAATCGTCTGACAGACCAGCATCAGCAGAGATCCTGTGTGTCTGTGATAATACACACCCAGCTAGGCCTTTCCCCAGATTACAGTAGACCTTCGCCTAAAGGTCTAATCGCCTGACAGACCAGCATCAGCAGAGATCCTGTGTGTCTGTGATAATACACACCCAGCTAGGCCTTTCCCCAGATTACAGTAGACTTTCAC
>NW_025753475.1:0-10650 GCF_021184085.1 Oncorhynchus gorbuscha
GTATTTGTCATGTTTGTCATTTATTATCATGTCTTGTCCCTGTGCTCCCCATGCTATTCGTTTCCCTCTGCTGGTCTTATTTGGTTCTTTCCCTCCTTCTATCCCTCTCTCTCCCCCTCCCTCTCTCACTCTCTCGCTCTCTCTTCTCTCTATCGTTCCGTTCCTGCTCCCAGCTGTTCCTATTCCCCTAATCATCATTTAATCTTCCCACACCTGTTCCCGATCCTTTCCCTGATTAGAGTCCCTATTTATTCCTTTGTGATCCGTTCCTGTCCCGTCGGTTCCTTGTATTGTATTCACCATGCTGTGATTGCGTTTCGCCCTGTCCTGTCGTGTTTCTGCTGTGATTGTGTATCGCCCTGTCCTGTCGTGTTTTTTGCCTTCATCAGATGCTGCGTGTGAGCAGGTGTCTCTGTCGACTACGGTCTGCGCCTACCCGAGCGACCTGCAGTCTGTGGCCGCTTCTCCAGTTATTTCCCCTCTACAAGTCTAGAGGATTTCTGTTATTCCCTGTTTGGACTTAAATAAACTCTGTTTCTGTTAAGTCGCTTTTGGGTCCTCTTTCACCTGCATGACAGAAGGAACCGACCAAGGAATGGACCCAGCGACTTCAGACGCTCGTTACACTGCCGTCGAGATCCAAGGAGCCATGCTCGGCAGACACGAGCAGGAATTGTCCGCTGCTCGCCATGCCGTGGAGAACCTGGCCGCTCAGGTTTCCGACCTCTCTGGACAGTTCCAGAGTCTACGTCTCGTGCCACCTGTTACTTCCTGGCCTGCCGAGCCTCCAGAACCTAGGGTTAATAACCCACCTTGCTACTCCGGGCAGCCCACTGAGTGCCGCTCCTTTCTCACGCAGTGTGAGATTGTGTTCTCTCTCCAACCCAACACATACTCTAGAGAGAGAGCTCGGGTTGCTTACGTCATTTCACTCCTTACTGGCCGGGCTCGAGAATGGGGCACAGCTATCTGGGAGGCAAGGGCTGATTGCTCTAACAAATTCCAGAACTTTAAAGAGGAGATGATTCGGGTTTTTGACCGTTCAGTTTTTGGTGGGGAGGCTTCTAGGGCCCTGGCTTCCTTATGCCAAGGTGAACGGTCCAAGCTGTCAGTGATTGGCCCGTTCCAAGGTCACGTGTCGAGTTGCAGCGCTTTTTAGGTTTCGCTAATTTCTATCGGCGTTTCATTCGTAATTTCGGTCAAGTTGCTGCCCCTCTCACAGCTCTTACTTCTGTCAAGACGTGTTTTAAGTGGTCCGGTTCCGCCCAGGGAGCTTTTGATCTTCTAAAAGAACGTTTTACGTCCGCTCTATCCTCGTTACTCCTGACGTCACTAGACAATTCATTGTCGAGGTTGGCCTTCAGAGGTAGGCGTGGGAGCCATTCTATCCCAGCGCTTCCAGTCTGACGATAAGGTTCATCCTTGCGCTTATTTTTCTCATCGCCTGTCGCCATCTGAGCACAACTATGATGTGGGTAACCGTGAACTGCTCGCCATCCGCTTAGCCCTAGGCGAATGGCGACAGTGGTTGGAGGGCGACCGTTCCTTTTGTCGTTTGGACAGACCATAAGAACCTTGAGTACATCCGTTCTGCCAAACGACTTAATGCCCGTCAAGCTCGTTGGGCGTTGTTTTTCGCTCGTTTCGAGTTTGTGATTTCTTACCGTCCGGGTAGCAAGAACACTAAGCCTGATGCCTTATCCCGTCTGTTTAGTTCTTCTGTGGCTTCTACTGATCCCGAGGGGATTCTTCCTTATGGGCGTGTTGTCGGGTTAACAGTCTGGGGAATTGAAAGACAGGTTAAGCAAGCACTCACGCACACTGCGTCGCCGCGCGCTTGTCCTAGTAACCTCCTTTTCGTTCCTGTTTCCACTCGTCTGGCTGTTCTTCAGTGGGCTCACTCTGCCAAGTTAGCTGGTCATCCCGGTGTTCGAGGCACTCTTGCGTCTATTCGCCAGCGCTTTTGGTGGCCGACTCAGGAGCGTGACACGCGCCGTTTCGTGGCTGCTTGTTCGGACTGCGCGCAGACTAAGTCGGGTAACTCTCCTCCTGCCGGTCGTCTCAGACCGCTCCCCATTCCTTCTCGACCATGGTCTCACATTGCCTTAGACTTCATTACCGGTCTGCCTTTGTCTGCGGGGAAGACTGTGATTCTGACGGTTGTCGATAGGTTCTCTAAGGCGGCACATTTCATTCCCCTCGCTAAACTTCCTTCCGCTAAGGAGACGGCACAAATCATTATTGAGAATGTATTCAGAATTCATGGCCTCCCGTTAGACGCCGTTTCAGACAGAGGCCCGCAATTCACGTCACAGTTTTGGAGGGAGTTCTGTCGTTTGATTGGTGCGTCCGTCAGTCTCTCTTCCGGGTTTCATCCCCAGTCTAACGGTCAAGCAGAGAGGGCCAATCAGACGATTGGTCGCATACTACGCAGCCTTTCTTTCAGAAACCCTGCGTCTTGGGCAGAACAGCTCCCCTGGGCAGAATACGCTCACAATTCGCTTCCTTCGTCTGCTACCGGGTTATCTCCGTTTCAGAGTAGTCTGGGTTACCAGCCTCCTCTGTTCTCATCCCAGCTTGCCGAGTCCAGCGTTCCCTCCGCTCAAGCGTTTGTCCAACGTTGTGGCGCACCTGGAGGAGGGTGAGGTCTGCACTTTGCCGTTACAGGGCACAGACGGTGAGAGCCGCCAATAAACGCAGGATTAAGAGTCCAAGGTATTGTTGCGGCCAGAGAGTGTGGCTTTCCACTCGCAACCTTCCTCTTACGACAGCTTCTCGTAAGTTGACTCCGCGGTTCATTGGTCCGTTCCGTGTCTCCCAGGTCGTCAATCCTGTCGCTGTGCGACTGCTTCTTCAGCGACATCTTCGTCGCGTCCATCCCTGTCTTCCATGTCTCCTGTGTTAAGCCCTTTCTTCGCACCCCCGTTCGTCTTCCCTCCCCCTCCCGTCCTTGTCGAGCGCACCTATTTACAAGGTACATAAGATCATGGACATGCGTTCTCGGGGACGGGGTCACCAATACCTAGTGGATTGGGAGGGTTACGGTCCTGAGGAGAGGAGTTGGGTTCCGTCTCGGGACGTGCTGGACCGTTCACTCATCGATGATTTCCTCCGTTGCCGCCAGGATTCCTCCTCGAGTGCGCCAGGAGGCGCTCGGTGAGTGGGGGTACTGTCATGTTTGTCATTTATTATCATGTCTTGTCCCTGTGCTCCCCATGCTATTCGTTTCCCTCTGCTGGTCTTATTTGGTTCTTTCCCTCCTTCTATCCCTCTCTCTCCCCCTCCCTCTCTCACTCTCTCGCTCTCTCTTCTCTCTATCGTTCCGTTCCTGCTCCCAGCTGTTCCTATTCCCCTAATCATCATTTAATCTTCCCACACCTGTTCCCGATCCTTTCCCCTGATTAGAGTCCCTATTTATTCCTTTGTGATCCGTTCCTGTCCCGTCGGTTCCTTGTATTGTATTCACCATGCTGTGATTGCGTTTCGCCCTGTCCTGTCGTGTTTCTGCTGTGATTGTGTATCGCCCTGTCCTGTCGTGTTTTTTGCCTTCATCAGATGCTGCGTGTGAGCAGGTGTCTCTGTCGACTACGGTCTGCGCCTACCCGAAGCGACCTGCAGTCTGTGGCCGCTTCTCCAGTTATTTCCCCTCTACAAGTCTAGAGGATTTCTGTTATTCCCTGTTTGGACTTAAATAAACTCTGTTTCTGTTAAGTCGCTTTTGGGTCCTCTTTCACCTGCATGACAGTATTGATGAAAGAGGTCTATTTATTCCAATTGATTATCTCCTTCCTCTACTTCCTTCAAAATAATGTGATTAGACTTCACTCATGCCTGAAAGTATCTTGCTTTTACACCTCAGAATAGTCCGTGCTAAGATTCTTCAAATAAAATAAAATCTAATTGTATTTGTCACATGCACCGAATAGGTGTAGATCTTACCTTGAAATGCTTACTTACAAGCCCTTAACCAACAATGCAGTTCAAGAAATAGAGTTAAGAAAATATTTACTAAATAAACTAAAGTAAAAAATAAATAAATATATTAATAAAAAAGTAACAAAAGAAAATTCCATAACAATAATGAGGCTATATACAGGGGGTACCAGTACCGAGTCAATGTGTGGGGGTACAGGTTAGTCAAGGCAATTTTTAAAATGCATAGATAATAAACAGCGAGTAGCAGCAGTGTAAAAACAAAGGGGGGGGGGGTCAATGTAAATAGCGGGTGGCCATTTGATTAAACGTTTTATGGCTTAGGGGTAGGAGCTGTTAAGGAGCTTTTTGGTCCAAGACTTGGCGCTCCGGTACCGCTTGCCATGCGTTAGCAGAGAGAACAGTCTATGACTTGGGTGACTGGAATCATCACACTGCCAGGTCTTTGACCTCCTCCCTATAGGCTGTCTCATCATTGTTGATGATCAGGCCTACCACTGTTGTGTTGTCAGCAAACTTAATGATGGTGTTGGAGTTGTGCTTGGCCACGTAGTCGTGGGTTAACAGGGAGTACAGGGGGCGACTAAGACGCACCCCTGGGGGGGCCCCAGTGTTGAAGATCAGCATTGCAGATGTGTTGTTGCCTACCCTTAACACCTGGCCCATCAGGAAGTCCAGGATCTAGTTGCAGAGGGAGGTGTTTAGTTCCAGGGTCCTTAGCTTATTGATGAGCTTTGTGGGCACTATGGTGTTGAACACTGAGCTGTAGTCATTGAACAGCATTCTCACATAGGTGTTCCTTTTGTCCAGGTGAGAAAGGGCAGTGTGGAGTGTGATTGCGTCATCTGTGAATCTGTAGGGGCGGTATGTGAATTGGAGTGGGTCTAGGGTTTCTGGAATGATGGTGTTGATATGAGCCATGACCAGTCTTTCAAAGCACTTAATGGCTACCGACGTGAGTGCTACGGGGCGGTAATGGTTTAGGCAGGTTACCTCCACTTTCTTGGGCACAGGGACTATGGTGATCTGTTTGAAACATGTAGGTATTACAGACTCGGTCAGGGAGAGGCTGAAAATATCAGTGAAGACACTTGCCAGTTGGTCTGCACATGCTTTGAGTACACATCCTGGTAATCCATGTGGCCCCATGGCTTTGTGAATGTTGACCTGTTTAAAGGTCAAGCTCACATCGGCTACGGAGAGCGTGATCACACAGTAGTTTGGAACAGCTGGTGCTCTCATGCATGCTTCAGTGTTGCTTGCCTTAAAGCAAGCATAGAAGGCGTTTTGCTCGTCTGATAGGCTAGCGTCCCTGGGAAGCTCGCGGCTGGGCTTCCCTTTGTTAGTCTGTAATATTTTTCAGAGCCGGTGTCGTAGGATTCAATCTTAGTCCTGTATTGACGCTTTGCCTGTTTGATGGTTTGTCTGAGGACATAGAGGGATTTCTTATTCGCGTCAGGATTAGTGTCCCAGTACTTGAAAGCGGCAGCTCTAGCCTATAGCTCGGTGTGGATGTTGCCTGTAATCCATGGCTTCTGGTTGGGAAATGTACATACAGTAATGTATGTGGTCAAAAATGTGGTCTTGAGTTTTTTTCCCTCTGGTTGCACATGTAACATTTTGGTAGAAATGAGGTAAAATGGATTTCCCTTTTCCTGCATTAAAGTCCCCGGCCATGATGAGCATTTTCTTGTTTGCTTATGGCCTTATACAGCTGGTTAAGTGTGGTCTTAGTGCCAGCATTGGTTTGTGGAGGTAAATAGACTGCTGTGAATAATATAGATGATAACTCTCTTGGTAGATAGTGTGGTCTCCAGCTGATCATGAGGTATTCTACCTCAGGTGAGAAACACCTCAAGACTACCTTAATATTAAACAACGCAAACCAGCAGTTATTGACAAATAGACACACACCCGCTGCCCCTCGTCTACCCAAATGTAGCTGTTCTGTCCTGCCGATGCACAGAGAAGCCAGCCAGCTCTATATTATCCATGCCGTCGTTCAGCCATATCTCGATGAAACATAAGATATCACAGTTTTAATTGTCCCATTCGTAGGATAGTCTTAATCGTATATCATCCAGTTTGTTTTCTGATGATTGCACCTTGGCCAATAATACGGAGGGTAAAGGTGGTTTACCTACTCGTCTGCAAATCTTACAAGGCACCCTGCCCTCCTTCCCCTTTCCTCCATCTTTTCTTCACACTGATGACAGGGATTTTGGCCTTGAAAAAACAGCATATCCTTCGCGTCGGACTCGGACTCACTAAAGAAAAAAATCTTCATTCAGTTCGAGGTGAGTAATTGCTGTTCTGATGTCCAGATGCTCTTTTTGGTCATATGAGACTTTACAGTAGCAGCAACATTATGTACAAAATGAGTTTGCAAACAATGCGAAATAACAAACAAAATAGCACAGTTGGTTAGGATCCCATAAAAAGAGTCAATGTGGTCAGGAGTGAAGTCTTCACAGAAGAGCCAATGTGGTCAGGAGTGAAGTCTTCACAGAAGGGTCAATGTGGTCAGGAGTGAAGTCTTCACAGAAGGGTCAATGTGGTCAGGAGTGAAGTCTTCACAGAAGAGTCAATGTGGTCAGGAGTGAAGTCTTCACAGAAGAGTCAATGTGGTCAGGAGTGAAGTCTTCACAGAAGAGTTGATGTGGTCAGGAGTGAAGTCTTCACAGAAGAGTCAATGTGGTCAGGAGTGAAGTCTTCACAGAAGAGTCAATGTGGTCAGGAGTGGAGTCTTCACAGAAGAGTCAATGTGGTCAGGAGTGAAGTCTTCACAGAAGAGTTGATGTGGTCAGGAGTGAAGTCTTCACAGAAGAGTCGATGTGGTCAGGAGTGGAGTCTTCACAGAAGAGTCAATGTGGTCAGGAGTGAAGTCTTCACAGAAGGGTCAATGTGGTCAGGAGTGAAGTCTTCACAGAAGAGTTGATGTGGTCAGGAGTGAAGTCTTCACAGAAGAGTCAATGTGGTCAGGAGTGGAGTCTTCACAGAAGAGTCAATGTGGTCAGGAGTGAAGTCTTCACAGAAGAGTCAATGTGGTCAGGAGCGAAGTCTTCACAGAAGAGTCAATGTGGTCAGGAGTGAAGTCTTCACAGAAGAGTCAATGTGGTCAGGAGTGGAGTCTTCACAGAAGAGTCAATGTGGTCAGGAGTGGAGTCTTCACAGAAGAGTCAATGTGGTCAGGAGTGAAGTCTTCACAGAAGAGTCAATGTGGTCAGGAGTGAAGTCTTCACAGAAGAGTCAATGTGGTCAGGAGTGAAGTCTTCACAGAAGAGCTAATGTGGTCAGGAGTGAAGTCTTCACAGAAGAGCCAATGTGGTCAGGAGTGGAGTCTTCACAGAAGAGTCAATGTGGTCAGGAGTGAAGTCTTCACAGAAGGGTCAATGTGGTCAGGAGTGGAGTCTTCACAGAAGAGTCAATGTGGTCAGGAGTGAAGTCTTCACAGAAGAGTCGATGGCGTTTTCCAACAGTCGTTTTGTAACCCTTTGTTTTACAGCCCGGTAAGGACAAGATATTTTCTAGGTACATATTTCGTAATAAAATGTACTTAAAGGTAACTATTTCTAGTCCAAAAGGCAAGTATTAACAAAGAAACTAAGTTGCAGAGAAATATGTGTTGTTACCATGTAGTTATGGCTGTGCCAATGCCTAAATAATTGAATTTGAAGCTGGCAATAATATGATAAAATTATAATGAGTAATTACCTAGAACTTAGATATGTCTTATTTAGTAAGTAACATTTACTTTCAAACCAACATCCCGTGTAAGTAAGTTTGAAAATAAAACCTAATATAACTCAAACGAAAAACATTTGCATTTTTTTGCGCAGTCCTGGCAGTGCTGAGAGGGATAGTTCGACCTGCTATCTGTTAGTTTTTTTGTGCTTGAAAATCAAGACTGGCCCAATGGGCATGCACTTACTGTCTCTGTTTCAAAGGGCTACAGGTAAGTCAAAACCTTTTTCTGCTTTTCACAGTAACAAGACATTAGATATTATGTCAGTGAACCATCCACTTTGATCTAATGGTTTTGGTACAAGTGCTGTGCTATACCTCCATACCCACTTGGGCATCATTCTGTTTTTAACCTTGTGTGAGGGCAGCCGCAGTCCATCTCTCATATCTGTCTCTTAGTGTGTCTTTGACAGTTTTAGAGGCTGGTAAAGAGCCCAAACGCTGAGTGGCAGTAGCCAGCATTAAATAGGGACATTTATGTGTCGGGTGACAGAGGAATCACTTTTCATGTTATAGAACCCAGAGTGGTGCTTCTCTGCTCTGCAGGCCAGTGGACGGGTTTGCTCCTTGTCAAACTGCTCCAGAGCCCAATGTTTCAGAGTAGGAGTTCTGATCTTGGTCTCCCTGACTGGCGATATGATCTTATTCATTTTGATCCAATGGTGTAAAATACTTGTATGTTTGAGGAATTTTAATTCTGGGATTTCTGTTGTTTTGAATTTGGCGCCCTGCAATTTCACTGGCTGTTGGCGAGGTGGGACGCTACCATACCACATATCCCAGAGAGGTTTTAAGCAATTTTGTCACA
This sequence comes from Oncorhynchus gorbuscha, assembly GCF_021184085.1. Taxonomy (NCBI): domain Eukaryota; kingdom Metazoa; phylum Chordata; class Actinopteri; order Salmoniformes; family Salmonidae; genus Oncorhynchus; species Oncorhynchus gorbuscha. The sequence continues at coordinate 8,486 of NW_025753475.1, forward strand.
ACTTTGGAAGAATTCTTGGGGTCATTGTCCATTTGGAAGACCCATTTGTAACCAAGCTTTAACTTCCGAATGATGTCTTGAGATGTTGCTTCAATATTCCCACATCATTTTCATTCCCTCATGATGCCATCTATTTTGTGAAGTGCACCAGACCCTCCTGCAGCAAAGCACCCCCACAACATGATTCTGCCATCCCGTGCTTCACAGTTGGGATGGTGTTCTTCGGCTTGCAAGCATCCCCTTTTTCCTCCAAACATAAGGATGGTCATTATGGCCAAACAGTGCTATTTTTGTTTCATCAGACCAGAGGACATTTCTCCAAAAAGCAAGATCTTTGTTCCCATGTGCAGTTGCAAACCGTAGTCTGGATTTTTTATGGCAGTATTGGAGCAGTGGCTTCTTCCTTGCTGAGTGGCCTTTCTGGTTATGTCGATATAGGACTCGTCTTACTGTGGATATAGATACTTTTGTACCTGTTTCAGCATCTTAACAAGGTCCTTTGTTGTTGTTCTGATTACTTTTGATTTCCCCATGATGTCCAGCAAAGAGCCACTGAGTTTGAAGGTAGGCCTTGAAATACTTCCACAGGTACACCTCCAATTGACTCAAATTATGTCAATTAGCCTATTAGAAGCTTCTAAAGCCATGATATCATTTTCTGGAATTCTCAAAGCTTTTTAAAGGCACAGTCAACTTAGTATATGTAAACTTCTGACCCACTGGAATTGTGATACAGTGAATTATAAGTGAAATAATCTGTCTGTAAACAATTGTTGGAAAAATTACTTGTGTCATGCGCAAAGTAGATGTCCTAACCGACTTGCCAAAACTATAGTTTGTTGGGGAGTGGTTTAAAAACGAGTTATAATGACTCCAACCTAAGTGTATGTAAACTTCCGACTTCAACTGTAGGTGTGTTCCTTACTAAATCATGTCCAATCATTTTGAATTTACCGTGGACTCCAATCAAGTTGTAGAAACATCTCAAGGATGATGGAAACAGGATGCACCTGAGCTCAATTTTGTGTCTCATAGTAAATGGTCTGAATACGTATGTAAATAAGTTATATCTGGTTTTTAAAAAGCAGTTTTTGCTTTATCATTATGTAGCTCAGTTGGTAGAGCATGGCGATTTGTAACGCCAGTGTAGTGGGTTCGATCCCCGGGACCACCCATACGTAGAATGTATGCACACATGACTGTAAGTCGCTTTGGATAAAAGCGTCTGCTAAATGGCATATATTATATATTATAGGTATTGTGTGTAGATTTATGATGAATAACATTAATTTAATCAATTTTGGAATAAAGCTGAAGTGTAAGAAAATGTGGGAAAAGCGAAGGGGTCTGAATACTTTCCAAATGCACTGTAGACACATAGGCTTTAATCAAAGATAGTGGTCTTTAGTACAAATAGAAAAGAGTATCGGGCCAAGACAGCTGCCTTGAGTTATACCACACTCTACATGGTTTATGTTAAAGAGGCTTCCATTTAAAAAAAAACCTCTGTGTTCTGTTAGATAGCTGTCAATCCAAAAACCAAATCAAATTGTATTGGTCACGTACACAGTTTAGCAGGTGTTTTTGCAGGTGCAGCGAAATGCTTATGTTTCATAGTTCCTATCAATCAATGCAGTAAATGTCAACAAGGACAACATAATCCAAAATGTGAAAATAATAAAAGATGTTGTACAGCAGTAGATATATAAATGGTACGTAAACATCAGTGTTCAATGACTATGTATATTTATTTATTTATTTATTTATTTCACCTTCATTTAACCAGGTAGGAAAGTTGAGAACAAGTTCTCATTTACAATTGCGACCTGGCCAAGATAAAGCAAAGCAGTTCGACAGATACAACGACACAGAGTTCCACATGGAGTAAAACAAACATACAGTCAATAATATTGGGCAGCAGTCCCTAAGGTACAGGAAACAGCACCAAAATATGGCAGAGGATGCGAAGCCATATCACATGAGTTTTATCAGCAACAGATTAAGATCAATAAAGATGCACTGAAGTCTAACATAACAAGCGCAACATATTTACCCAGCAATGCCACGCACCACCACAACAGCTGTTTCCAACGCAACACACCAGATTTAGCATCAGAGCAGGCACACAGAGCGGACCTGAATGCACTGAGGATGTTAATGTTAGA
>NW_025753476.1:0-10649 GCF_021184085.1 Oncorhynchus gorbuscha
TTTACATTTACATTTAAGTCATTTAGCAGACGCTCTTATCCAGAGCGACTTACAAATTGGTGCATTCACCTTATGACATCCAGTGGGACAGTCACTTAACAATAGTGCATCTAAAACTTAGGGGGTGGGGTGAGAGGGATTACTTAACCTATCCTAGGTATTCCTTAAAGAGGTGGGGTTTCAGGTGTCTCCGGAAGGTGGTGATTGACTCCGCTGTCCTGGCGTCGTGAGGGAGTTTGTTCCACCATTGGGGGGCCAGAGCAGCGAACAGTTTTGACTGGGCTGAGCGGGAACTGTACTTCCTCAGTGGTAGGGAGGCGAGCAGGCCAGAGGTGGATGAACGCAGTGCCCTTGTTTGGGTGTAGGGCCTGATCAGAGCCTGGAGGTACTGAGGTGCCGTTCCCCTCACAGCTCCGTAGGCAAGCACCATGGTCTTGTAGCGGATGCGAGCTTCAACTGGAAGCCAGTGGAGAGAACGGAGGAGCGGGTGACGTGAGAGAACTTGGGAAGGTTGAACACCAGACGGGCTGCGGCGTTCTGGATGAGTTGAAGGGGTTTAATGGCACAGGCAGGGAGCCCAGCCAACAGCGAGTTGCAGTAATCCAGACGGGAGATGACAAGTGCCTGGATTAGGACCTGCGCCGCTTCCTGTGTGAGGCAGGGTCGTACTCTGCGGATGTTGTAGAGCATGAACCTACAGGAACGGGCCACCGCCTTGATGTTAGTTGAGAACGACAGGGTGTTGTCCAGGATCACGCCAAGGTTCTTGGCGCTCTGGGAGGAGGACACAATGGAGTTGTCGACCGTGATGGCGAGATCATGGAACGGGCAGTCCTTCCCCGGGAGGAAGAGCAGCTCCGTCTTGCCGAGGTTCAGCTTGAGGTGGTGATCCATCATCCACACTGATATGTCTGCCAGACATGCAGAGATGCGATTCGCCACCTGGTCATCAGAAGGGGGAAAGGAGAAGATTAATTGTGTGTCGTCTGCATAGCAATGATAAGAGAGACCATGTGAGGTTATGACAGAGCCAAGTGACTTGGTGTATAGCGAGAATAGAAGAGGGCCAAGAACAGAGCCCTGGGGGACACCAGTGGTGAGACGCGTGGTGAGGAGACAGATTCTCGCCACGCCACCTGGTAGGAGCGACCTGTCAGGTAGGACGCAATCCAAGCGTGGGCCGCGCCGGGAGATGCCCAACTCGGAGAGGGTGGAGAGGAGGATCTGATGGTTCACAGTATCGAAGGCAGCCGATAGATCTAGAAGGATGAGAGCAGAGGAGAGAGAGTTAGCTTTAGCAGTGCGGAGCGCCTCCGTGATACAGAGGAGAGCAGTCTCAGTTGAATGACTAGTCTTGAAACCTGACTGATTTGGATCAAGAAGGTCATTCAGAGAGAGATAGCGGGAGAGCTGGCCAAGGACGGCACGTTCAAGAGTTTTGGAGAGAAAAGAAAGAAGGGATACTGGTCTGTAATTGTTGACATCGGAGGGATCGAGTGTAGGTTTTTTCAGAAGGGGTGCAACTCTCGCTCTCTTGAAGACGGAAGGGACGTAGCCAACGGTCAGGGATGAGTTGATGAGCGAGGTGAGGTAAGGGAGAAGGTCTCCGGAAATGGTCTGGAGAAGAGAGGAGGGGATAGGGTCAAGCGGGCAGGTTGTTGGGCGGCCGGCCGTCACAAGACGCGAGATTTCATCGGGAGAGAGAGGGGAGAAAGAGGTCAGAGCACAGGGTAGGGCAGTGTGAGCAGAACCAGCGGTGTCGTTTGACTTAGCAAACGAGGATCGGATGTCGTCGACCTTCTTTTCAAAATGGTTGACGAAGTCATCTGCAGAGAGGGAGGAGGGGGGAGGGGGCGGAGGATTCAGGAGGGAGGAGAAGGTGGCAAAGAGCTTCCTAGGGTTAGAGGCAGATGCTTGGAATTTAGCGTGGTAGAAAGTGGCTTTAGCAGCAGAGACAGAGGAGGAAAATGTAGAGAGGAGGGAGTGAAAGGATGCCAGGTCCGCAGGGAGGCGAGTTTTCCTCCATTTCCGCTCGGCTGCCCGGAGCCCTGTTCTGTGAGCTCGCAATGAGTCATCGAGCCACGGAGCGGGAGGGGAGGACCGAGCCGGCCTGGAGGATAGGGGACATAGAGAGTCAAGGGATGCAGAGAGGGAGGAGAGGAGGGTTGAGGAGGCAGAATCAGGAGATAGGTGGGAGAAGGTTTGAGCGGAGGGAAGAGATGATAGGATGGAAGAGGAGAGAGTAGCGGGGAGAGAGAGCGAAGGTTGGGACGGCGCGATACCATCCGAGTAGGGGCAGTGTGGGAGGTGTTGGATGAGAGCGAGAGGGAAAAGGATACAAGGCAGTGGTCGGAGACTTGGAGGGGAGTTGCAGTGAGGTTAGTGGAAGAACAGCATCTAGTAAAGATGAGGTCGAGCGTATTGCCTGCCTTGTGAGTAGGGGGGAAGGTGAGAGGGTGAGGTCAAAAGAGGAGAGGAGTGGAAAGAAGGAGGCAGAGAGGAAAGAGTCAAAGGTAGACGTGGGGAGGTTAAAGTCGCCCAGAACTGTGAGAGGTGAGCCGTCCTCAGGAAAGGAGCTTATCAAGGCATCAAGCTCATTGATGAACTCTCCGAGGGAACCTGGAGGGCGATAAATGATAAGGATGTTAAGCTTGAAAGGGCTAGTAACTGTGACAGCATGGAATTCAAAGGAGGCGATAGACAGATGGGTAAGGGGAGAAAGAGAGAATGACCACTTGGGAGAGATGAGGATCCCGGTGCCACCACCCCGCTGACCAGACGCTCTCGGGGTGTGCGAGAACACGTGGGCGGACGAAGAGAGAGCAGTAGGAGTAGCAGTGTTGTCTGTGGTGATCCATGTTTCCGTCAGTGCCAAGAAGTCGAGGGACTGGAGGGAGGCATAGGCTGAGATGAACTCTGCCTTGTTGACCGCAGATTGGCAGTTCCAGAGGCTACCGGAGACCTGGAACTCCACGTGGGTCGTGCGCGCTGGGACCACCAGAGTAGGGTGGCCGCGGCCACGCGGTGTGGAGCGTTTGTATGGTCTGTGCAGAGAGGAGAGAACAGGGATAAACAGACACATAGTTGACAGGCTACAGAAGAGGCTACGCTAATGCAAAGGAGATTGGAATGACAAGTGGACTACACGTCTCGAATGTTCAGAAAGTTAAGCTACGTAGCAAGAATCTTATTGACTAAAATGATTAAAATGATACAGTACTGCTGAAGTAGGCCAGCTGGCAGTGGGTGCGTTGTTGACACTACACTAATCAAGTCGTTCCGTTGAGTGTAATAGTTTCTGCAGTGTTGCTATTCGGGGGCTAGCAGGCTAGCTAGCAGTGTTGTTTACGTTACGTTGCGTTAAAAGAACGACAATAGATGGCTAGCGAACCTAGAAAATCGCTCTAGACTACACAATTATCTTTGATACAAAGACGGCTATGTAGCTAGCTATGTAGCAAGCTACGATCAAACAAATCAAACCGTTGTACTGTAATGAAATGAAGTGAAAAAGTGATACAACCTGTGAATGCGACCGGGTAGTTGAGTTCTATACAGAAGACGTTGGCTAGCGTTAGCGTTGGCTAGCTGTTGGCTAGCTAGCAGAGTTGGCTAGCTAGCAGAGTCACCTACGTTAAGGACGACAAATAGCTGGCTAGCTAACCTCGGTAAGTTAAGATAATCACTCTAAGACTACACACTCTAAACCTAAACAACACAATTATCTTGGAAACGATGATACGAAGACAGCAAAGACAGCTATGTAGGTAGCTAACACTAAACTAATCAAGTCGTTCAGTTGAGTGTAATAGTAATAGTTTCTCAGTGCAGCTAATCAGTGGACGTTAGCTAGCTGGCTAGTGAAGACTACGTTAGGACGGCGAAATACGATAATTACGCAATTATCTTTGATACAAAGACGGCTATGTAGCTAGCTGAGAAGAAATTGCTAAGATAAGACAAATCAAACCGTTGTGATATAATGAAATATAATGAAAAAGTTATACTACCCGTTGGAGCGACGTGCAGATGCGACCACTCGCTCCAACCGGGAACACAGGAGTGATGGTTGCTGATAATGGCCTTTTTTGTTTATTTTTTATTTCACCTTTTATTTAACCAGGTAGACCAGTTGAGAACAAGTTCTCATTTACCACTGCGACCTGGCCAAGATAAAGCAAAGCAGTTCGACACAAACAACAACGCAGAGTTACACATGGAATTAACAAACATACAGTCATAATACAATAGAGAAAGTCTATATACAGTGTGTGCAAATGAGGTAGGATAAGGGAGGAAAGGTAAGAAATAGGCCATAGTGGTGGAAATAATTACAATATAGCAATTAAACACTGGAGTGATAGATGTGCAGAAGATGAGGGCTCTGGGCCTCTGTACTCCTATGTATGGATTCCATTTTAAAGAATCAGCCCTTTCCAGCTACAATGGTCATTGACAACATGAACAATGGCTACACTGTATTTCTGATAAATTTGATGTTATTTGAATGGACAAAAAATGTGCTTTTCTTTCAAAAACAAGGAAATGTCTAAGTGACCCCAAACTTTTGAATGGTAGTGTATACTGTATATATCTCTCTTTCTCTTTATCTCCCTCTCTCCGCATTTCATAGAGAGAAGGGCATGTATTTAGAAATATAAATAGGTGTGTGTTTGAGGTGTAAGGGGTTAATTGAGGTTGATGGTGCTGTTTGCAAAGGCCATGTAGTCCCAGTCATGGGTTGGTGTGATAGTCCTCTCATAGGACTGAAGCCCTGGAGGACAGAGGGAGAGGGGGCTTGTGCGATAGTCCTCTCATAGGACTGAAGCCCTGGAGGACAGAGGGAGAGGGGGCTTGTGCGATAGTCCTCTCATAGGACTGAAGCCCTGGAGGACAGAGGGAGAGGGGGCTTGTGTGATAGTCCTCTCATAGGACTGAAGCCCTGGAGGACAGAGGGAGAGGGGCTTGTGTGATAGTCCTCTCATAGGACTGAAGCCCTGGAGGACAGAGGGAGAGGGGGCTTGTGCGATAGTCCTCTCATAGGACTGAAGCCCTGGAGGACAGAGGGAGAGGGGCTTGTGTGATAGTCCTCTCATAGGACTGAAGCCCTGGAGGACAGAGGGAGAGGGGGCTTGTGTGATAGTCCTCTAATAGGACTGAAGCCCTGGAGGACAGAGGGAGAGGGGGCTTGTGTGATAGTCCTCTCATAGGACTGAAGCCCTGGAGGACAGAGGGAGAGGGGGCTTGTGTGATAGTCCTCTCATAGGACTGAAGCCCTGGAGGACAGAGGGAGAGGGGGCTTGTGTGATAGTCCTCTCATAGGACTGAAGCCCTGGAGGACAGAGGGAGAGGGGCTTGTGTGATAGTCCTCTCATAGGACTGAAGCCCTGGAGGACAGAGGGAGAGGGGCTTGTGTGATAGTCCTCTCATAGGACTGAAGCCCTGGAGGACAGAGGGAGAGGGGCTTGTGTGATAGTCCTCTCATAGGACTGAAGCCCTGGAGGACAGAGGGAGAGGGGGCTTGTGTGATAGTCCTCTCATAGGACTGAAGCCCTGGAGGACAGAGGGAGAGGGGGCTTGTGTGATAGTCCTCTCATAGGACTGAAGCCCTGGAGGACAGAGGGAGAGGGGGCTTGTGTGATAGTCCTCTCATAGGACTGAAGCCCTGGAGGACAGAGGGAGAGGGGGCTTGTGTGATAGTCCTCTCATAGGACTGAAGCCCTGGAGGACAGAGGGAGAGGGGGCTTGTGTGATAGTCCTCTCATAGGACTGAAGCCCTGGAGGACAGAGGGAGAGGGGGCTTGTGTGATAGTCCTCTCATAGGACTGAAGCCCTGGAGGACAGAGGGAGAGGGGCTTGTGTGATAGTCCTCTCATAGGACTGAAGCCCTGGAGGACAGAGGGAGAGGGGGCTTGTGTGATAGTCCTCTCATAGGACTGAAGCCCTGGAGGACAGAGGGAGAGGGGCTTGTGTGATAGTCCTCTCATAGGACTGAAGCCCTGGAGGACAGAGGGAGAGGGGGCTTGTGTGATAGTCCTCTCATAGGACTGAAGCCCTGGAGGACAGAGGGAGAGGGGCTTGTGTGATAGTCCTCTGATAGGACTGAAGCCCTGGAGGACAGAGGGAGAGGGGGCTTGTGTGATAGTCCTCTGATAGGACTGAAGCCCTGGAGGACAGAGGAGAGGGGGCTTGTGTGATAGTCCTCTCATAGGACTGAAGCCCTGGAGGACAGAGGGAGAGGGGGCTTGTGTGATAGTCCTCTCATAGGACTGAAGCCCTGGAGGACAGAGGGAGAGGGGGCTTGTGTGATAGTCCTCTCATAGGACTGAAGCCCTGGAGGACAGAGGGAGAGGGGGCTTGTGTGATAGTCCTCTCATAGGACTGAAGCCCTGGAGGACAGAGGGAGAGGGGCTTGTGTGATAGTCCTCTCATAGGACTGAAGCCCTGGAGGACAGAGGGAGAGGGGGCTTGTGTGATAGTCCTCTCATAGGACTGAAGCCCTGGAGACAGGAGAGGGGGCTTGTGTGATAGTCCTCTCATAGGACTGAAGCCCTGGAGGACAGAGGAGAGGGGCTTGTGGATAGTCCCTCTAATAGGGACTGAAGCCCCTGGAGGACAGAGGAGAGGGGCTTGTGTGATAGTCCTCTCATAGGACTGAAGCCCTGGGAGGACAGAGGGAGAGGGGGTTGTGATAGTCCTCTCATAGGACTGAAGCCCTGGAGGACAGAGGGAGAGGGGGCTTGTGTGATAGTCCTCTCATAGGAATGAGCTCCTGGAGGACAGAGGGAGAGGGGCTTGTGTGATAGTCCTCTCATAGGACTGAAGCCCTGGAGGACAGAGGGAGAGGGGGCTTGTGTGATAGTCCTCTCATAGGAATGAAGCCCTGGAGGGACAGAGGGAGGGGTCCTCTCATAGGACTGAAGCCTGGAGGACAGAGGAGGAGCTTGTCCTCCTCTCCATAGGACTGAAGCCCTGGAGGACAGAGGGAGAGGGGCTTGTGTGATAGTCCTCTCATAGGACTGAAGCCCTGGAGGACAGAGGGAGAGGGGGTTTGTGTGATAGTCCTCTCATAGGACTGAAGCCCTGGAGGACAGAGGGAGAGGGGGTTGTGTGATAGCGTCCTGCGGATAGGACTGAAGCCCTGGAGGACAGAGGGAGAGGGGGTTGTGTGATAGTCCTCTGATAAGACTGAAGCCCTGGAGGACAGAGGAGAGGGGGCTTGTGTGATAGTCCTCTGATAGGACTAGCCCTGGAGGACAGAGGAGAGGGGGTTTCGGTGATAGTCCTCCCATAGGACTGAAGCCCTGAGGACAGAGGGAGAGGGGGCTTGTGTGATAGTCCTCTGATAGGACTGAAGCCCTGGAGGACAGAGGGAGAGGGGCTTGTGTGATAGTCCTCATAGGACTGAAGCCCTGGAGGACAGAGGGAGAGGGGGCTTGTGTGATAGTCCTCTCATAGGACTGAAGCCCTGGAGGACAGAGGGAGAGGGGCTTGTGTGATAGCCCTAGGACTGAAGCCCTGAGGACAGAGGAGAGGTGGCTTGTGTGATAGTCCTCTCATAGGACTGAAGCCCTGGAGGACAGAGGAGAGGGGGCTTGTGTGATAGTCCTCTCATAGGACTGAAGCCCTGGAGGACAGAGGGAGAGGGGGCATGTGATAGTCCTCTCATAGGACTGAAGCCCTGGAGGACAGAGGAGAGGGGGCTTGTGTGATAGTCCTCTCATAGGACTGAAGCCCTGGAGGACAGAGGGAGAGGGGGCTTGTGTGATAGTCCTCTAATAGGACTGAAGCCCTGGAGGACAGAGGAGAGGGGCTTGTGTGATAGTCCTCTCATAGGACTGAAGCCCTGGAGGACAGAGGGAGAGGGGGCATGTGTGATAGTCCTCTCATAGGACTGAAGCCCTGGAGGACAGAGGGAGAGGGGCTTGTGTGATAGTCCTCTCATAGGACTGAAGCCCTGGAGACAGAGGAGAGGGGGCTTGTGCGATAGTCCCTCATAGGACTGAAGCCCTGGAGGACAGAGGGAGAGGGGCTTGTGCGATAGTCCTCTCATAGGACTGAAGCCCTGGAGGACAGAGAGAGGGGCTTGTGCGATAGTCCTCTCATAGGACTGAAGCCCTGGAGGACAGAGGGAGAGGGGGCTTGTGCGATAGTCCTCTCATAGGACTGAAGCCCTGGAGGACAGAGGGAGAGGGGGCATGTGCGATAGTCCTCTAATAGGACTGAAGCCCTGGAGGACAGAGGGAGAGGGGGTTGTGTGATAGTCCTCTCATAGGACTGAAGCCCTGGAGGACAGAGAGGGGGCTTGTGTGATAGTCCTCTAATAGGACTGAAGCCCTGGAGGACAGAGGGAGAGGGGGCTTGTGTGATAGTCCCTCATAGGACTGAAGCCCTGGAGGACAGAGGAGAGGGGCATGTGTGATACTCCTCTCATAGGAATGAAGCCCTGGAGGACAGAGGGAGAGGGGGTTGTGTGATAGTCCCTCTCATAGGACTGAAGCCCTGGAGGACAGAGGAGAGGGGCTTGTGTGATAGTCCTCTCATAGGACTGAAGCCCTGGAGGACAGAGGAGAGGGGGCTTGTGTGATAGTCCTCTCATAGGACTGAAGCCCTGGAGGACAGAGGGAGAGGGGGCTTGTGTGATAGTCCTCTAATAGGACTGAAGCCCTGGAGGACAGAGGGAGAGGTGGTTGTGTGATAGTCTCTCATAGGACTGAAGCCCTGGAGGACAGAGGGAGAGGGGGCATGTGTGATAGTCCTCTCATAGGACTGAAGCCCTGGAGGACAGAGGGAGAGGGGCTTGTGTGATAGTCCTCTCATAGGACTGAAGCCCTGGAGGACAGAGGGAGAGGGGCTTGTGTGATAGTCCTCTCATAGGACTGAAGCCCTGGAGGACAGAGGAGAGGGGGCTTGTGTGATAGTCCTCTCATAGGACTGAAGCCCTGGAGGACAGAGGGAGAGGGGGCTTGTGTGATAGTCCTCCCATAGGACTGAAGCCCTGGAGGACAGAGGAGAGGGGCATGTGTGATAGTCCTCTCATAGGACTGAAGCCCTGGAGGACAGAGGAGAGGGGGCTTAGGGGCTTGTGTGATAGTCCTCTCATAGGACTGAAGCCCTGGAGGACAGAGGGAGAGGGGGCTAGAGGGAGAGGGGAGCTTGTGTGATAGTCCTCTCATAGGACTGAAGCCCTGGAGGACAGAGGGAGAGGGGCTTGTGTGATAGTCCTCTCATAGGACTGAAGCCCTGGAGGACAGAGGGAGAGGGGGCATGTGCGATAGTCCTCCCATAGGACTGAAGCCCCTGGAGGACAGAGGGAGAGGGGTTTGTGTGATAGTCCTCTCATAGGACTGAAGCCCTGGAGGACAGAGGGAGAGGGGGCTTGTGTGATAGTCTCTAATAGGACTGAAGCCCTGGAGGACAGAGGGAGAGGGGCTTGTGTGATAGTCCTCTCATAGGACTGAAGCCCTGGAGGACAGAGGAGAGGGGGGCTTTCGATAGTCCTCTCATAGGACTGAAGCCCTGGAGGACAGAGGGAGAGGGGGTTGTGTGATAGTCCCAGTCCTGGAGCCATAGGACTGCCCTGGAGGACAGAGGGAGAGGGGGCCAGGATAGTCCTGAAGCCCTGGAGGACAGGGACTGATAGTCCTCTCCTGAGTGACACAGAGGGAGAGGGGCTTGTGTGATAGTCCTCTCATAGGACTGAAGCCCTGGGAGGACAGAGGGAGAGGGGGCTTGTGTGATAGTCCCTCTCATAGGAATGAAGCCCTGAGGACAGAGGGAGAGGGGCTTGTGTGATAGTCCTTCATAGGATCAAAGCCCCCTGGAGGACAGAGGGAGAGGGGTTTGTGTGATAGTCCCTCTCATAGGACTGAAGCCCTGGAGGACAGAGGGAGAGGGGCTTTGTGTGATAGTCCTCTCTATAGGACTGAAGCCCTGGAGGACAGAGGGAGAGGGGGCTTGTGCGATAGTCCTCTCATAGGACTGAAGCCCTGGAGGACAGAGGGAGAGGGGGCTTGTGCGATAGTCCTCTCATAGGACTGAAGCCCTGGAGGACAGAGGGAGAGGGGGCTTGTGCGATAGTCCTCTCATAGGACCGAAGCCCTGGAGGACAGAGGGAGGGGGCTATGTGTGATAGTCCTCTCATAGGACTGAAGCCCTGGAGGACAGAGGGAGAGGGGGCTTGTGTGATAGTCCTCTCATAGGACTGAAGCCCTGGAGGACAGAGGGAGAGGGGGCTTGTGTGATAGTCCTCTCATAGGACTGAAGCCCTGGAGGACAGAGGAGAGGGGGCTTGTGTGATAGTCCTCTCATAGGACTGAAGCCCTGGAGGACAGAGGGAGAGGGGCTTGTGTGATAGTCCTCTCATAGGACTGAAGCCCCTGGAGGACAGAGGGAGAGGGGGCTTGTGTGATTGGTGGAGGGCTTGTGTGATAGTCCTCCTCATAGGACTGAAGCCCTGGAGGACAGGGAGGGAGAGGGGTCTTGGTAGCGATGGTCCCTCTCATAGGGACTGAAGCCCTGGAGGACAGAGGGAGAGGGCTTGTGTGATAGTCCTCTCATAGGACTGAAGCCCTGGAGGACAGAGGGAGAGGGGCTTGTGTGATAGTCCTCTCATAGGACTGAAGCCCTGGAGGACAGAGGGAGAGGGG
>NW_025753477.1:0-10645 GCF_021184085.1 Oncorhynchus gorbuscha
AGACACATCCCATTGATATTATAATATATTTAACTGGGTCACATCCCATTGATATTATAGTATATTTAACTGGGACACATCCCATTGATATTATAGTATATTTAACTGGGACACATCCCATTGATATTATAATATATTTAACTGGGTCACATCCCATTGATATTATAGTATATTTAACTGGGTCACATCCCATTGATATTATAGTATATTTAACTGGGACACATCCCGTTGATATTATAGTATATTTAACTGGGTCACATCCCATTGATATTATAGTATATTTAACTGGGACACATCCCATTGATATTATAGTATATTTAACTGGGTCACATCCCATTGATATTATAGTATATTTAACTAGGTCACATCCCATTGATATTATAGTATATTTAACTGGGTCACATCCCATTGATATTATAATATATTTAATGTCCCATTGATATTATAGTATATTTAACTGGGACACATCCCATTGATATTATAGTATATTTAACTGGGTCACATCCCATTGATATTATAGTATATTTAACTGGGACACATCCCATTGATATTATAGTATATTTAACTGGGACACATCCCATTGATATTATAGTATATTTAACTGGGTCACATCCCATTGATATTATAGTATATTTAACTGGGTCACATCCCATTGATATTATAATATATTTAATGTCCCATTGATATTATAGTATATTTAACTGGGACACATCCCATTGATATTATAGTATATTTAACTGGGTCACATCCCATTGATATTATAGTATATTTAACTGGGTCACATCCCGTTGATATTATAGTATATTTAACTGGGACACATCCCATTGATATTATGGTCCAACATGTATGTTTACTCTTGTATTCCAGTAGGACACAACACATCGTTGGGTCTTATCCCATTGAATCCCAGTGATACTATAGTATAATCCAACATGTTTACTCTTGTATTCCAGCCTGAAGCCGGCAGCAGACACACTGATGTCAGAGAAGAAGTGTAGGTAGAGCTGGTTGGACGTGCTGTTCAGGAGAGCAGGGACCGTCGTTCCTGCAGGGGAGAATACAATAGTACTCTTCATCAACACATTCAACTCTTCATCGAGCCGTATTTATCTTACAGTGGTGATAGTATGAGGACAGATGTACATGTTGAGGTACTCACACCGCTTGTAAGAACAGATAAGCGTTTATTCATACAGAAGCTTGTTTCATGTAAGAGAGATTTAACAGAGCAGGTCAACTGGGGCAGCAGGTAGTCTAGTGGTTAGAGCAGGTAGTCTAGTGGTTGGAGCAGGTAGTCTAGTGGTTAGAGGCAGGTAGCCTAGTGGTTAGAGCAGGTAGCCTAGTGGTTAGAGCAGGTAGCCTAGTGGTTAGAGGCAGGTAGTCTAGTGGTTAGAGCAGGTAGTCTAGTGGTTAGAGCAGGTAGTCTAGTGGTTGAGAGAGGTAGCCTAGTGGTTAGGGCAGGTAGTCTGGTGGTTAGAGCAGGTAGTCTAGTGGTTAGAGCAGGTAGTCTAGTGGTTAGAGCAGGTAGTCTAGTGGTTAGAGCAGGTAGTCTAGTGGTTGGAGCAGGTAGTCTAGTGGTTAGAGCAGGTAGCCTAGTGGTTAGAGGCAGGTAGCCTAGTGGTTAGAGGCAGGTAGCCTAGTGGTTAGAGGCAGGCAGTCTAGTGGTTAGAGCAGGTAGTCTAGTGGTTGGAGCAGGTAGTCTAGTGGTTGGAGCAGGTAGTCTAGTGGTTAGAGGCAGGTAGTCTAGTGGTTAGAGCAGGTAGCCTAATGGTTAGAGCAGGTAGTCTAGTGGTTGGAGCAGGTAGTCTAGTGGTTGGAGCAGGTAGTCTAGTGGTTGGAGCAGGTAGCCTAGTGGTTAGAGCAGGTAGTCTAGTGGTTGGAGCAGGTAGTCTAGTGGTTGGAGCAGGTAGTCTAGTGGTTAGAGGAAGGTAGTCTAGTGGTTAGAGCAGGTAGTCTAGTGGTTAGAGGCAGGTAGTCTAGTGGTTAGAGGAAGGTAGTCTAGTGGTTAGAGCAGGTAGCCTAGTGGTTAGAGGCAGGTAGTCTAGTGGTTAGAGGCAGGTAGACTAGTGGTTAGAGGCAGGTAGTCTAGTGGTTAGAGGCAGGTAGTCTAGTGGTTAGAGCAGGTAGTCTAGTGGTTAGAGCAGGTAGCCTAATGGTTAGAGCAGGTAGTCTAGTGGTTAGAGCAGGTAGTCTAGTGGTTAGAGGCAGGTAGTCTAGTGGTTGGAGCAGGTAGTCTAGTGGTTAGAGCAGGTAGTCTAGTGGTTAGAGGCAGGTAGTCTAGTGGTTAGATCAGGTAGCCTAGTGGTTAGAGCGGGTAGTCTAGTGGTTAGAGGCAGGTAACCTAGTGGTTAGAGGCAGGTAGTCTAGTGGTTAGAGCGGGTAGTCTAGTGGTTAGAGGCAGGTAACCTAGTGGTTAGAGGCAGGTAGTCTAGTGGTTAGAGGCAGGTAGTCTAGTGGTTAGAGGTAGGTAGCCTAGTGGTTAGAGGCAGGCAGTCTAGTGGTTAGAGCAGGTAGTCTAGTGGTTAGAGGCAGGTAATCTAGTGGTTAGAGGCAGGTAGTCTAGTGGTTAGAGGCAGGTAGTCTAGTGGTTAGAGGCAGGTAGCCTAGTGGTTAGAGGCAGGCAGTCTAGTGGTTAGAGCAGGTAGTCTAGTGGTTAGAGGCAGGTAGTCTAGTGGTTAGAGCAGGTAGCCTAGTGGTTAGAGCGGGTAGTCTAGTGGTTAGAGCAGGTAGTCTAGTGGTTGGAGGCAGGTAACCTAGTGGTTAGAGGCAGGTAGCCTAGTGGTTAGAGGCAGGCAGTCTAGTGGTTAGAGCAGGTAACCTAGTGGTTAGAGCAGGTAACCTAGTGGTTAGAGGCAGGTAGCCTAGTGGTTAGAGGCAGGTAGTCTAGTGGTTAGAGCAGGTAGCCTAGTGGTTAGAGGCAGGCAGTCTAGTGGTTAGAGCAGGTAGTCTAGTGGTTAGAGCAGGTAGTCTAGTGGTTAGAGCAGGCAGTCTAGTGGTTAGAGCAGGTAACCTAGTGGTTAGAGCAGGTAACCTAGTGGTTAGAGGCAGGTAGCCTAGTGGTTAGAGGCAGGTAGCCTAGTGGTTAGAGTAGGTAGCCTAGTGGTTAGAGGCAGGTAGTCTAGTGGTTAGAGGCAGGTAGCCTAGTGGTTAGAGGCAGGTAGTCTAGTGGTTAGAGGCAGGTAGCCTAGTGGTTAGAGTAGGTAGCCTAGTGGTTAGAGGCAGGTAGTCTAGTGGTTAGAGGCAGGTAGTCTAGTGGTTAGAGGCAGGTAGCCTAGTGGTTAGAGGCAGGTAGCCTAGTGGTTAGAGTAGGTAGCCTAGTGGTTAGAGGCAGGTAGTCTAGTGGTTAGAGGCAGGTAGCCTAGTGGTTAGAGGCAGGTAGTCTAGTGGTTAGAGGCAGGTAGCCTAGTGGTTAGAGTAGGTAGTCTAGTGGTTAGAGGCAGGTAGTCTAGTGGTTAGAGGCAGGTAGCCTAGTGGTTAGAGTAGGTAGTCTAGTGGTTAGAGGCAGGTAGCCTAGTGGTTAGAGGCAGGTAGTCTAGTGGTTAGAGGCAGGTAGCCTAGTGGTTAGAGTAGGTAGTCTAGTGGTTAGAGGCAGGTAGCCTAGTGGTTAGAGTAGGTAGTCTAGTGGTTAGAGCAGGTAGCCTAGTGGTTAGAGCAGGTAGCCTAGTGGTTAGAGCAGGTAGCCTAGTGGTTAGAGCAGGTAGTCTAGTGGTTAGAGGCAGGTAGCCTAGTGGTTAGAGGCAGGTAGTCTAGTGGTTAGAGGCAGGTAGCCTAGTGGTTAGAGCAGGTAGCCTAGTGGTTAGAGCAGGTAGCCTAGTGGTTAGAGCAGGTAGTCTAGTGGTTAGAGCAGGTAGTCTAGTGGTTAGAGCAGGTAGTCTAGTGGTTAGAGGCAGGTAGTCTAGTGGTTAGAGGCAGGTAGTCTAGTGGTTAGAGTCAGGTTGTCTAGTGGTTAGAGCAGGTAGTCTAGTGGTTAGAGCAGGTAGTCTAGTGGTTAGAGCAGGTAGCCTAGTGGTTAGAGCAGGTAGTCTAGTGGTTAGAGCAGGTAGCCTAGTGGTTAGAGTCAGGTAGTCTAGTGGTTAGAGCAGGTAGCCTAGTGGTTAGAGCAGGTAGTCTAGTGGTTAGAGCAGGTAGCCTAGTGGTTAGAGCAGGTAGCCTAGTGGTTAGAGCAGGAAGTCTAGTGGTTAGAGCAGGTATTCTAGTGGTTAGAGCAGGTAGTCTAGTGGTTAGAGCAGGTAGTCTAGTGGTTAGAGCAGGTAGCCTAGTGGTTAGAGCAGGTATTCTAGTGGTTAGAGGAAGGTAGTCTAGTGGTTAGAGCAGGTAGTCTAGTGGTTAGAGGCAGGTAGTCTAGTGGTTAGAGGAAGGTAGTCTAGTGGTTAGAGCAGGTAGCCTAGTGGTTAGAGGCAGGTAGTCTAGTGGTTAGAGGCAGGTAGACTAGTGGTTAGAGGCAGGTAGTCTAGTGGTTAGAGGCAGGTAGTCTAGTGGTTAGAGCAGGTAGTCTAGTGGTTAGAGCAGGTAGTCTAGTGGTTAGAGGCAGGTAGTCTAGTGGTTGGAGCAGGTAGTCTAGTGGTTAGAGCAGGTAGTCTAGTGGTTAGAGGCAGGTAGTCTAGTGGTTAGAGCAGGTAGCCTAGTGGTTAGAGCGGGTAGTCTAGTGGTTAGAGGCAGGTAGTCTAGTGGTTAGAGCAGGTAGTCTAGTGGTTAGAGCAGGTAGTCTAGTGGTTAGAGGCAGGTAACCTAGTGGTTAGAGCAGGTAGTCTAGTGGTTAGAGGCAGGTAGTCTAGTGGTTAGAGGCAGGTAGCCTAGTGGTTAGAGGCAGGCAGTCTAGTGGTTAGAGCAGGTAGTCCAGTGGTTAGAGGCAGGTAATCCAGTGGCCAGAGGCAGGTAGTCTAGTGGTTAGAGGCAGGTAGTCTAGTGGTTAGAGGCAGGTAGCCCAGTGGTTAGAGGCAGGCAGTCCAGTGGTTAGAGCAGGTAGTCTAGTGGTTAGAGGCAGGTAGTCTAGTGGTTAGAGCAGGTAGCCTAGTGGTTAGAGCGGGTAGTCTAGTGGTTAGAGCAGGTAGTCTAGTGGTTGGAGGCAGGTAACCTAGTGGTTAGAGGCAGGTAGCCTAGTGGTTAGAGGCAGGCAGTCTAGTGGTTAGAGCAGGTAACCTAGTGGTTAGAGCAGGTAACCTAGTGGTTAGAGGCAGGTAGCCTAGTGGTTAGAGGCAGGTAGTCTAGTGGTTAGAGCAGGTAGCCTAGTGGTTAGAGGCAGGCAGTCTAGTGGTTAGAGCAGGTAGTCTAGTGGTTAGAGCAGGTAGTCTAGTGGTTAGAGCAGGTAGTCTAGTGGTTAGAGCATAGGATAGGATAAGTATTCCCTCTCCCCCCTTTAAGATTTAGATGCACTATTGTAAAGTGACTGTTCCACTGGATGTCATAAGGTGAATGCACCAATTTGTAAGTCGTTCTGGATAAGAGCGTCTGCTAAATGACTTAAATGTAAATGTAAGTAGGTAGCCTAGTGGTTAGAGCGGGTAGTCTAGTGGTTAGAGCAGGTAGTCTAGTGGTTGGAGGCAGGTAACCTAGTGGTTAGAGGCAGGTAGCCTAGTGGTTAGAGGCAGGTAGTCTAGTGGTTAGAGGCAGGTAGCCTAGTGGTTAGAGTAGGTAGCCTAGTGGTTAGAGGGAAGGTAGTCCAGTGGTTAGAGGCAGGTAGTCCAGTGGTTAGAGGCAGGTAGCCAGTGGTTAGAGGCAGGTAGCCAGTGGTTAGAGCAGGTAGCCTAGTGGTTAGAGGCAGGTAGTCCAGTGGTTAGAGGCAGGTAGCCTAGTGGTTAGAGGCAGGTAGTCCAGCGGTTAGAGGCAGGTAGCCCAGTGGTTAGAGCAGGCAGTCCAGTGGTTAGAGGCAGGTAGTCTAGTGGTTAGAGCGGAGTTCTAGTGGTTAGAGTAGGTAGTCTAGTGGTTAGAGGCAAGGCAGCCTAGTGTTTAGAGGCAGATAGTCCAGTGGTTAGAGGCAGGTAGTCCAGTGGCTAGAGCAGGTAGTCCAGCGGCTTGAGGCAGGTAGCCAGCGGTTCAGAGCAGGCAGTCCAGTGGTTAGATAGGTAGCCTAGTGGTTAGAGCAGGTAGCCAGCGGTTAGAGCAGGTAGCCTAGTGGTTAGAGCAGGTCCAGTGCTTAGAGGAGGTAGCCAGTGGTTAGAGGCAGGCAGTCCAGCGGTTAGAGGAAGGAAGGTAACCCAGTGGTCAGAGCAGGTAGTCCAGCGGTTAGAGCAGGCAGTCTAGCGGTAGATAGGTAGTCCAGTGGTTAGAGCAGGTAGTCCAGTGGTTAGAGCAGGTAGTCCAGCGGTTAGATTAGTCCAGTGGTTAGAGCAGGTAGTCCAGTGGTTAGAGGCAGGTAGCCCAGTGGTTAGAGGCAGGTAGTCTAGTGGTTAGAGCAGGTAGTCTAGTGGCTCAGGCAGGTAGCCTGGTGGTTGAGAGCAGGTAGCCAGTGGTTAGAGCAGGAAGTCTAGTGGTTAAGAGCAGGCATTCCAGTGGTTTAGGAGCAGGTCCAGTCTAGTGGTTAGAGCAGGTCCAGTGGTTAGAGCAGGTAGCCTAGTGGTTAGAGCAGGTATTCTAGTGGTTAGAGCAGGTAGTCCAGTGGTTAGAGCAGGTAGTCCAGTGGTTAGAGCAGGTAGTCCAGTGGTTAGAGGCAGGTAGTCCAGTGTTTAGAGCAGGTAGTCCAGTGCTTAGAGGGAGGTAGTCCAGTGGTTAGAGCAGGTAGTCCAGTGTTAGAGTTAAGGTAGTCCAGTGGTTAGAGGCAGGTAACCCAGTGGCAGAGCAGGTAGTCCAGTGGTTAGAGCAGGTAGTCCAGTGGTTAGAGGCAGTAGTCCAGTGGTTAGAGGCAGGTAGTCTAGTGGTTAGAGGCAGGTAGTCTAGTGGTTAGAGGCAGGTAGTCTAGTGGTTAGAGGCAGGTAGTCTAGTGGTTAGAGGCAGGTAGTCTAGTGGTTAGAGGCAGGTAGTCTAGTGGTTAGAGCATTGAACTAGTAACCGAAAAGGTTGCTGGATCAAATCCCTGAGCTGACAAGGTACAAATCTGTCATTCTGCCCCTGAACAGGCAGTTAACCCACTGTTCCTAGGCCGTCATTGAAAATAAGAATCTGTTCTTAACTGACTTGCCTAGTAAATAAAAGGTAAAATAAAACATGATATTTGTCACATCTAATATAACAGCTATATACTTTACAGTGAAGTGATCACTGAAGCCAGAGGACTGATGGAATCCTTGGCTTCGGTTCATACTTCCTGGTTCTACTACACCTGGTCACATGGCCTGCTCTGAATCACTCTGATTGGCTTAACACCATGGTGAAGTTTTCTTCATTGTGATTCCTGTGTGTTTCACCACAAAACAATTTAAACCCGGTTCCAAAAAGGAGAAACAAAAGGAAGAGCTCTATAGTATATATTATATGACGAGGTTAAACATTACACAGGATAAACTAATGAGTCACTTGATCTCTAAATAAATCTCTAAAATAAACCTTTCAACAGTACGCATTCTAATATACCTGCTTCTCCTCTCTTGAGCTCGAGTGAGTATTGCTTTTCTCTGTTTCATCTATTGAGCATGAGAGTAACAGGTGGGATACTCACTGGTAACGGAAACGGACAGGCTGTGGTGGTAGTGTTGAGCAACTCATGGGAGTCATGGATATATTTGGTGGTTTTGAAAAAAATACTTTAACCATCCCCATCCCCAGCTAAGTTAAACAGCATGGTGCAAACACTCCACCAACACACATAGAAAGAGAGAGAGAAAGAGAAGACATAGAAAGAGAAAAGGAGAAAGAGACAGAAATAGAGAAGGATAGACTCGACCTGAGAAGCTCCCCAGCATGGTGTCGCTTGCTGTCTCCTCCATCAAACACTCTAGAGAATCCCAGTTCTGTTCAGTCACAAAACTGATCACCTGGATCTGGAGGAGAGGAGAGAGAAAGGCAGGAGATATGAGAGAGGAGAGTAGAGGAGAGGAGATATGAGAGAGGAGAGAGGGGAGGGAGAGAGGAGAGGAGAGGAGAGGAGAGGAGAGGAGAGGAGAGGAGAAGAGGTAGAGGAGAGGAGAGGAGAGGAGAGTGGAGAGGAGTCTCTCTCCCATCCTCCTCTTTACTGTCATCTCTCCTCTCCTCTCCTCTCCTTCTTTCTCCCTAAACCTATCAGACATAAACGCAGGAGAGAGGTTCAGAGAGGGAATATCAAGGACACAAAGGTCCCAACGTGTCTAAGTTTTATTCCATCCCAAAAATGTTTTGGCTCTATTCTAGCACTTCAGATTCAAATTATACACAGAACAGAAATATAAATGCAACAGGAAACAATTGCTACGATTTTATTAATTGTAAGTCGCTCTGGATAAGAGCGTCTGCTAAATGACTTAAATGTAAATGTAAATGTAATAGTAGTACCACTATATAGACTGTAAGGAAATCAGTCAATTGAAAAAAAAAATGAATCTATGGATTTCTAATGACTTGAATACAAATATGCATCTGATGGTCACAGATACCTAAACAAAGTTGGTGGATCAGGGAAGACCAGTCAGTATGTGAATCAATTTCTCTCTCTCTCTCTCTCTCTCTCTCTCTCTCTCTCTCTCTCTCTCTCTCTCTCTCTCTCTCACTTCTCTCACTCTCTCTCTCTCACTCTCTCACTCTCACTCTGTGTATTTATTGTTTATTTTTATTTAACCAGGTAGGCTAGTTGAGAACACCTTTATCTAACCAGGCAGGCTAGTTGAGAAACACCTTTTATTTAACCAGGTAGGCTAGTTGAGAACACCTTTTATTTAAACCAGGTAGGCTAGTTGAGAACACTCTTTTTTAACCAGGCAGGAAGAAGAGAAACACCCTTTATTTAACCAGGTAGGCTAGTTGGAGAACACCTTATTTTAACTAGGTAGGCTAGTTGAGAACAAGTTCTCATTTACAACTGCGACCTGGCCAAGATAAAGCAAAAAGCAGTGTGAACAGACAACACAGAGTTACACATGGAGTAAACACCATCAAGTCAATAACACAGTGGAAAAAAGAGTCTATATACAATGTGTGCAAAAGGCAAGAGGAGGCTAATAATTACAATTTAGAAGATTAAGATCAGATGGTCATGCAGGTAGAGATATTGGTGTGTGCAAAAGAGCAGAAAAGTAAATAAATAAAAACAGTATGGGGATGAGGTATGTGAGAAATGGGTGGCTATTTACCAATAGACTCATGTACAGCTGCAGCGATCGGGTTAGCTGCTCAGATAGCAGATGTTTGAAGTTGGTGATGAGATAAAAGTCTCCAACGATTTTTGCAATTGTTCCAGTCACAGGACAGCAGAGAAATGGAAGGAAAGGCGGCCAAATGAGATGCTGGCTTTAGGATGATCAGTGAGATACACCTGCTGGAGCGTGTGCTACGGATGGGTGTTGCCATCGTGACCAGAGAACTGAGATAAGGCGGAGCTTTACCTAGCATGGACTTGTAGATGACCTGGAGCCAGTGGGTCTGGCGACCTAATATGTAGCGAGGACTAGCCGACCAGAGCATACAAGTCGCAGTGGTGGGTGGTATAAGGTTCTTTAGTAACAAAACGGATGGCACTGTGATAAACTGCATCCAGTTTGCTGAGTAGAGTATTGGAAGCTATTTTGTAGATGACATCACCAAGCCGAGGATAGGTAGGATAGTCAGTTTTACTAGGTAAGTTTGGCTGTGAGCAAAGGAGGCTTTGTTGTGGAATAGAAAGCCGACCTAGATTTGATTTTAGATTAGAGATGTTTGATATGAGTCTGGAAGGAGAGTTTAAAGTCTAGCCAGACACCTAGGTACTTATAGATGTCCATATTCAAGGTCGGAACCATCCAGGGTGGTGATGGTTGAAAGCTACATTTAGTTTTACTAGCGTTTAAGAGCAGCTGGAGGCCACTGGAAGGAGTGTTGTATGGCACTGAAGCCTCGTTTTTAGGTTAGATAGAAATGGTGTCAGTCTGCTGAGGGGATCAGGGAATCGCCCGCAGCAAGAGCAACATCATTGATATACAGAGAAAAAGAGTCTTGAATTGAACTCAGGCACCCCCATAGAGACTGCCAGAGGACCGGACAACATGCCTCCGATTTGACACACTGAACTCTGTCTGCAAAGCAGTTGGTGAACCAGGCGAGGCAGTCATTAGAAAACCGAGGCTATTGAGTCTGCCAATAAGAATATGGTGATTGACAGAGTCGAAAGCCTGGACAGGTCGAGATGAAGACGGCTGGAACAGAATTGTCTTTTATTGATGGCGTGTTACGATATAGTTTTTAGTACCTGAGCGTGGCTGGAGGTGCACCCATGACCAGCTCGAAACCAGCTATTGCACAGAGAAGGTAATGTTATGGATTCAGGATAATAATAGGGTTGCGACAATGGCGGCAGATAGTTTCAGAAAAAGAGAGGGTCCAGATTGCCAAGATCAGCTGATTTTGTACGGGTTCAGGTTTTGCAGTTTTAAGAACATCTGCTATTTGATTTTGCAAAGGAGAGGTAGTTAGGGGGTTGGGCAGTAGCACTGGGGGTGCTGTTGGTCGTGGTTGGAGTATCCAGGAGGAAGTCATGGCCAGCCATTGAGAAATGCTTGTTGAGGTTTTCGAATATCATGGATTTATCAGTGGTGACCGTGTTACCTAT
>NW_025753478.1:0-10644 GCF_021184085.1 Oncorhynchus gorbuscha
TTCTATTCGTTTCCTCTGCTGGTCTTATTAGGTTCTTTCCCTCTTTCTATCCCTCTCTCTCCCCTCCCTCTCTCCACTCTCTCGCTCTCTCTTCTCTCTATCGTTCCGTTCCTGCTCCCAGCTGTTCCTATTCCCTAATCAATCATTTAGTCTTCCACACCTGTTCCCGATCCTTTTCCCTGATTAGAGTCCCTATTTCTCTCCTTGTTATTCGTTTCTGCCCTGTCGGTTCCTTGTCTAGAATTCACCGTGCTGTGTTTGTGTATCGCCCTGTCAGTGTCGTGTTTTCCTCAGATGCTGCGTGGTGAGCAGGTGTCTGAGTCTGTTTGGTTCAAGTGCCTTCCCGAGGCAACCTGCTGTTCACCTGCTGTTCAAGATCGAGTCACCAGTTTGTCCTCGTCATTTCGAGTGAAAGTTGTGTTTTTTGATTGTATTTACTTTACTGGATTAAAGACTCTGTTTTCGCCAAGTCGCTTTTGGGTCCTCTTTCACCTGCATGACAGAAGGAACCGACCAAGGAATGGACCCAGCGACTCCAGACGCTCGTTACACTGCCGTCAAGATCCAAGGAGCCATGCTCGGCAGACACGAGCAGGAATTGTCTGCTGCTCGCCATGCCGTGGAGAACCTGGCCGCTCAGGTTTCCGACCTCTCTGGACAGTTCCAGAGTCTTCGTCTCGTGCCACCTGTTACTTCCTGGCCTGCCGAGCCTCCAGAACCTAGGGTTAATAACCCACCTTGCTACTCCGGGCAGCCCACTGAGTGCCGCTCCTTTCTCACGCAGTGTGAGATTGTGTTCTCTCTCCAACCCAACACATACTCTAGAGAGAGAGCTCGGGTTGCTTACGTCATTTCACTCCTTACTGGCCGGGCTCGAGAATGGGGCACAGCTATCTGGGAGGCAAGGGCTGATTGCTCTAACAAGTACCAGAACTTTAAAGAGGAGATGATTCGGGTTTTTGACCGTTCAGTTTTTGGTAGGGAGGCTTCTAGGGCCCTGGCTTCCCTATGCCAAGGTGAACGGTCCATAACGGATTATTCTATTGAGTTTCGCACTCTTGCTGCCTCTAGTGAGTGGAACGAGCCGGCGCTGCTCGCTCGTTTTCTGGAGGGACTCCACGCAGTGGTTAAGGATGAGATTCTCTCCCGGGAGGTTCCTTCAGATGTGGACTCTTTGATTGCTCTCGCCATCCGCATAGAACGACGGGTAGATCTTCATCACCGGGCTCGTGGAAGAGAGTTCGCATCAACGGTGTTTCCCTGCTCCGCATCGCAACCATCTCCCTCCTCTGGCTCAGAGACTGAGCCCATGCAGCTGGGAGGGATTCGCATCTCGACTATGGAGAGGGAACGGAGGATCACCAACCGCCTGTGCCTCTATTGCGGAGTTGCTGGACATTTTGTTAATTCATGTCCAGTAAAAGCCAGAGCTCATCTGTAAGCGGAGGGCTACAGGTGAGCGCAACTACTCAAGTCTCTCCATCAAAATCCTGTACTATTTTTGTCGGTCCATCTACGCTGGACCGGATCGGGTGCTACATGTAGTGCCTTGATAGACTCTGGGGCTGAGGGTTGTTTCATGGACGAAGCATGGGTTCGGAAACATGACATTCCTTTCAGAGAGTTAGAGAAGCCTACGCCCATGTTCGCCTTAGATGGTAGTCATCTTCCCAGTATCAGATTTGAGACACTACCTTTAACCCTCACAGTATCTGGTAACCACAGTGAGACTATTTCATTTTTGATTTTCGTTCACCGTTTACACCTGTTGTTTTGGGTCATCCCTGGCTAGTATGTCATAATCCTTCTATTAATTGGTCTAGTAATTCTATCCTATCCTGGAACGTTTCTTGTCATGTGAAGTGTTTAATGTCTGCCATCCCTCCCGTTTCTTCTGTCCCTACTTCTCAGGAGGAACCTGGCGATTTGACAGGAGTGCCGGAGGAATATCATGATCTGCGCACGGTCTTCAGTCGGTCCCGAGCCAACTCCCTTCCTCCTCACCGGTCGTATGATTGTAGTATTGATCTCCTTCCGGGGACCACTCCTCCTCGGGGTAGACTATACTCTCTGTCGGCTCCCGAACGTAAGGCTCTCGAGGATTATTTGTCTGTGTCTCTTGACGCCGGTACCATAGTGCCTTCTTCCTCTCCGGCCGGGGCGGGGTTCTTTTTTTGTTAAGAAGAAGGACGGTACTCTGCGCTCCTGCGTGGATTATCGAGGGCTGAATGACATAACGGTTAAGAATCGTTATCCGCTTCCCCTTATGTCATCAGCCTTCGAGATTCTGCAGGGAGCCAGGTGCTTTACTAAGTTGGACCTTCGTAACGCTTACCATCTCGTGCGCATCAGAGAGGGGGACTGTCATGCAGGTGATAGAGGACCCAAAAGCGACTTAACAGAAACAGAGTTTATTCAAGTCCAAACAGGGAATAACAGAAATCCTCTAGTCTGTAGAGGGGAATAACAAGAGAAGCGGCCACAGACTGCAGGTCGCTTCGGGTAGGCGCAGGCCGTAGTAGACAGAGACACCTGCTCACACGCAGCATCTGATGAAGGCAAAAAACACGACAGGACAGGGCGAAACACAATCACAGCATGGTGAATACTAAACAAGGAACCGACGGGACAGGAACGGAACACAAAGGAATAAATAGGGACTCTAATCAGGGGAAAGGATCGGGAACAGGTGTGGGAAGACTAAATGATGATTAGGGGAATAGGAACAGCTGGGAGCAGGAACGGAACGATAGAGAGAAGAGAGAGCGAGAGAGTGAGAGAGAGGGAGGGGAGAGAGCGGGATAGAAAGAGGGAAAGAACCATTAAGACCAGCAGAGGGAAACGAATAGAATGGGAGCACAGGGACAAGACATGATAATAAATGACAAACATGACAGTACCCCCCACTCACCGAGCGCCTCCTGGCGCACTCGAGGAGGAATCCTGGCGGCAACGGAGGAAATCATCGATGAGTGAACGGTCCAGCACGTCCCGAGACGGAACCCAACTCCTCTCTCCAGGACCGTAACCCTCCCAATCCACTAAGTATTGGGTGACCCCGTCCCGAGAACGCATGTCCATGATCTTATGTACCTTGTAAATAGGTGCGCTCTCGACAAGGACGGGAGGGGGAGGAAGACGAACGGGGTGCGAAGAAAGGGCTTAACACAGGAGCATGGAAGACAGGATGGACGCGACGAAGATGTCGCGGAAGAAGCTTAGTCGCACAGCGACAGGATTGGCGACCTGGGAGACACGGAACGGACCAATGAACCGCGGAGTCAACTTACGAGAAGCTGTCGTAAGAGGAAGGTTGCGAGTGGAAAGCCACACTCTGGCCGCAACAATACCTTGGACTCTTAATCCTGCGTTTATTGGCGGCTCTCACCGTCTGTGCCCTGTAACGGCAGTGCAGACCTCACCCTCCTCCAGGTGCGCTCACAACGTTGGACAAACGCTTGAGCGGAGGGGAACGCTGGACTCGGCAAGCTGGGATGAGAACAGAGGAGGCTGGTAACCCAGACTACTCTGAAACGGAGATAACCGGTAGCAGACGAAGGAAGCGAATTGTGAGCGTATTCTGCCCAGGGGAGCTGTTCTGCCCAAGACGAGGGTTTCTGAAAGAAAGGCTGCGTAGTATGCGACCAATCGTCTGATTGGCCCTCTCTGCTTGACCGTTAGACTGGGGATGAAACCCGGAAGAGAGACTGACGGACGCACCAATCAAACGACAGAACTCCCTCCAAAACTGTGACGTGAATTGCGGGCCTCTGTCTGAAACGGCGTCTAACGGAAGGCCATGAATTCTGAATACATTCTCAATAATGATTTGAGCCGTCTCCTTAGCGGAAGGAAGTTTAGCGAGGGAATGAAATGTGCCGCCTTAGAGAACCTATCGACAACCGTAAGAATCACAGTCTTCCCGCAGACAAAGGCAGACCGGTAATGAAGTCTAAGGCGATGTGAGACCATGGTCGAGAAGGGAATGGGAGCGGTCTGGAGACGACCGGCAGGAGGAGAGTTACCCGACTTAGTCTGCGCGCAGTCCGAACAAGCAGCCACGAAACGAGTAGCCGTGTCACGCTCCTGAGTCGGCCACCAAAAGCGCTGGCGAATAGACGCAAGAGTGCCTCGAACACCGGGATGACCAGCTAACTTTGGCAGAGGGAGCCCACTGAAGAACAGCCAGACGAGTGGAAACAGGAACGAAAAAGGAGGTTACTAGGACAAGCGCGCGGCGACGCAGTGTGCGTGAGTGCTTGCTTAACCTGTCTTTCAATTCCCCAGACTGTTAACCCGACAACACGCCCATAAGGAAGAATCCCTCGGGATCAGTAGAAGCCACAGAAGAACTAAACAGACGGATAAGGCATCAGGCTTGGTGTTCTTGCTACCCGGACGGTAAGAAATCACAAACTCAAACGAGCGAAAAACAACGCCCAACGAGCTTGACGGGCATTAAGTCGTTTGGCAGAACGGATGTACTCAAGGTTCTTATGGTCTGTCCAACGACAAAAGGAACGGTCGCCCCTCCAACCACTGTCGCCAGCCCGCCTAGGGCTAAGCGGATGGCGAGCAGTTCACGGTTACCCACATCATAGTTGCGCTCAGATGGCGACAGGCGATGAGAAAAATAAGCGCAAGGATGAACCTTATCGTCAGACTGGAAGCGCTGGGATAGAATGGCTCCCCCACGCCTACCTCTGAAGCGTCAACCTCGACAATGAATTGTCTAGTGACGTCAGGAAGTAACGAGGATAGGAGCGGACGTAAAACGTTTTTTAAGAAGATCAAAAGCTCCTGGGCGGAACCGGACCACTTAAAACACGTCTTGACAGAAGTAAGAGCTGTGAGAGGGGCAGCAACTTGACCGAAATTACGAATGAAACGATAGAAATTAGCGAAACCAAAAAAGCGCTGCAACTCGACACGTGACCTGGAACGGGCCAATCACTGACAGCTTGGACCTTAGCGGAATCCATCTGAATGCCTTCAGCGGAAATAACGGAACCGAGAAAAGTAACGGAGGAGACATGAAAAAGAGCACTTCTCAGCCTTTACGTAGAGACAATTCTCTTAAAGGCGCTGTAGAACACGTCGAACGTGCTGAACATGAATCTCGAGTGACGGAGAAAAATCAGGATATCGTCAAGATAGACAAAAACAAAGATGTTCAGCATGTCTCTCAGAACATCATTAACTAATGCCTGAAAAACAGCTGGCGCATTGGCGTGACCGAACGGCAGAACCCGGTACTCAAAATGCCCTAACGGAGTGTTAAACGCCGTTTTCCACTCGTCCCCTCTGATGCGCACGAGATGGTAAGCGTTACGAAGGTCCAACTTAGTAAAGCACCTGGCTCCCTGCAGAATCTCGAAGGCTGATGACATAAGGGAAGCGGATAACGATTCTTAACCGTTATGTCATTCAGCCTCGATAATTCACGCAGGGACGCAGAGTACCGTCCTTCTTCTTAACAAAAAGAACCCCGCCCCGGCCGGAGAAGAAGAAGGCACTATGGTACCGGCGTCAAGAGACACAGACAAATAATCCTCGAGAGCCTTACGTTCGGGAGCCGACAGAGAGTATAGTCTACCTCGAGGAGGAGTGGTCCCCGGAAGGAGATCAATACTACAATCATACGACCGGTGAGGAGGAAGGAGTTGGCTCGGGACCGACTGAAGACCGTGCGCAGATCATGATATTCCTCCGGCACTCCTGTCAAATCGCCAGGTTCCTCCTGAGAAGTAGGGACAGAAGAAACGGGAGGGATGGCAGACATTAAACACTTCACATGACAAGAAACGTTCCAGGATAGGATAGAATTACTAGACCAATTAATAGAAGGATTATGACATACTAGCCAGGGATGACCCAAAACAACAGGTGTAAACGGTGAACGGAAAATCAAAAAAGAAATAGTCTCACTGTGGTTACCAGATACTGTGAGAGTTAAAGGTAGTGTCTCAAATTTGATACTGGGAAGATGACTACCATCTAAGGCAAACATGGGCGTAGGCTTGTCTAACGGTCTGAAAGGAATGTTATGTTTCCGAACCCATGCTTCGTCCATGAAACAACCCTCAGCCCCAGAGTCAATCAAGGCACTGCATGTAGCACTTGAACCGGTCCAGCGTAGATGGACCGACATAGTAGTACAAGATCTAGATGAAGGGACCTGAGTAGTAGCGCTCACCAGTAGCCCTCCGCTTACTGATGGGCTCTGGCCTCTTACTGGACATGAATTAACAAAATGTCCAGCAACTCCGCAATAGAGGCACAGGCGGTTGGTGATCCTCCGTTCCCTCTCCTTAGTCGAGATGCGAATCCCCTCCCAGCTGCATGGGCTCAGTCTCAAAGCCAGAGGAGGGAGATGGTTGCGATGCGGAGCAGGGAAACACCGTTGATGCGAACTCTCTTCCACGAGCCCGGTGACGAAGATCTACCCGTCGTTCTATGCGGATGGCGAGAGCAATCAAAGAGTCCACATCTGATGGAACCTCCCGGGAGAGAATCTCATCCTTAACCACTGCGTGGAGTCCCTCCAGAAAACGAGCGAGCAGCGCCCCGGCTCGTTCCACTCACTAGAGGCAGCAAGAGTGCGAAACTCAATAGAATAATCCGTTATGGACCGTTCACCTTGGCATAAGGAAGCCAGGGCCCTAGAAGCCTCCCTACCAAAAACTGAACGGTCAAAAACCCGAATCATCTCCTCTTTAAAGTTCTGGAACTTGTTAGAGCAATCAGCCCTTGCCTCCCAGATAGCTGTGCCCCATTCTCGAGCCCGGCCAGTAAGGAGTGAAATGACGTAAGCAACCCGAGCTCTCTCTCTAGAGTATGTGTTGGGTTGGAGAGAGAACACAATCTCACACTGCGTGAGAAAGGAGCGGCACTCAGTGGGCTGCCCGGAGTAGCAAGGTGGGTTATTAACCCCAGGTTCTGGAGGCTCGGCAGGCCAGGAAGTAGCAGGTGGCACGAGACGTAGACTCTGGAACTGTCCAGAGAGGTCGGAAACCTGAGCGGCCAGGTTCTCCACGGCATGGCGAGCAGCAGACAATTCCTGCTCGTGTCTGCCGAGCATGGCTCCTTGATCTCGACGGCAGTGTAACGAGCGTCTGAAGTCGCTGGGTCCATTCCTTGGTCGGTTCCTTCTGTCATGCAGGTGATAGAGGACCCAAAAGCGACTTAACAGAAACAGAGTTTATTCAAGTCCAAACAGGGAATAACAGAAATCCTCTAGTCTGTAGAGGGGAATAACAAGAGAAGCGGCCACAGACTGCAGGTCGCTTCGGGTAGGCGCAGGCCGTAGTAGACAGAGACACCTGCTCACACGCAGCATCTGATGAAGGCAAAAACACGACAGGACAGGGCGAAACACAATCACAGCATGGTGAATACTAAACAAGGAACCGACGGGACAGGAACGGAACACAAAGGAATAAATAGGGACTCTAATCAAGGGAAAGGATCGGGAACAGGTGTGGGAAGACTAAATGATGATTAGGGGAATAGGAACAGCTGGGAGCAGGAACGGAACGATAGAGAGAAGAGAGAGCGAGAGAGTGAGAGAGGGAGGGGGAGAGAGCGGGATAGAAAGAGGGAAAGAACCAATTAAGACCAGCAGAGGGAAACGAATAGAATGGGGAGCACAGGGACAAGACATGATAATAAATGACAAACATGACAGGGACGAGTGGAAAACGGCGTTTAACACTCCGTTAGGGCATTTTGAGTACCGGGTTCTGCCGTTTGGTCTCGCCAATGCGCCAGCTGTTTTTCAGGCATTAGTTAATGATGTTCTGAGAGACATGCTGAACATCTTTGTTTTTGTCTATCTTGACGATATCCTGATTTTTTCTCCGTCACTCGAGATTCATGTTCAGCACGTTCGACGTGTTCTACAGCGCCTTTTAGAGAATTGTCTCTACGTAAGGGCTGAGAAGTGCTCTTTTCATGTCTCCTCCGTTACTTTTCTCGGTTCCGTTATTTCCGCTGAAGGCATTCAGATGGATTCCGCTAAGGTCCAAGCTGTCAGTGATTGGCCCGTTCCAAGGTCACGTGTCGAGTTGCAGCGCTTTTAGGTTTCGCTAATTTCTATCGGCGTTTCATTCGTAATTTCGGTCAAGTTGCTGCCCCTCTCACAGCTCTTACTTCTGTCAAGACGTGTTTTAAGTGGTCCGGTTCCGCCCAGGGAGCTTTTGATCTTCTAAAAGAACGTTTTACGTCCGCTCCTATCCTCGTTACTCCTGACGTCACTAGACAATTCATTGTCGAGGTTGACGCTTCAGAGGTAGGCGTGGGAGCCATTCTATCCCAGCTTCCAGTCTGACGATAAGGTTCATCCTTGCGCTTATTTTTCTCATCGCCTGTCGCCATCTGAGCGCAACTATGATGTGGGTAACCGTGAACTGCTCGCCATCCGCTTAGCCCTAGGCGAATGGCGACAGTGGTTGGAGGGGGCGACCCCGTTCCTTTTGTCGTTTGGACAGACCATAAGAACCTTGAGTACATCCGTTCTGCCAAACGACTTAATGCCCGTCAAGCTCGTTGGGCGTTGTTTTTCGCTCGTTTCGAGTTTGTGATTTCTTACCGTCCGGGTAGCAAGAACACCAAGCCTGATGCCTTATCCCGTCTGTTTAGTTCTTCTGTGGCTTCTACTGATCCCGAGGGGATTCTTCCTTATGGGCGTGTTGTCGGGTTAACAGTCTGGGGAATTGAAAGACAGGTTAAGCAAGCACTCACGCACACTGGCCGCCGCGCGCTTGTCCTAGTAACCTCCTTTTCGTTCCTGTTTCCACTCGTCTGGCTGTTCTTCCAGTGGGCTCACTCTGCCAAGTTAGCTGGTCATCCCGGTGTTCGAGGCACTCTTGCGTCTATTCGCCAGCGCTTTTGGTGGCCGACTCAGGAGCGTGACACGCGCCGTTTCGTGGCTGCTTGTTCGGACTGCGCGCAGACTAAGTCGGGTAACTCTCCTCCTGCCGGTCGTCTCAGACCGCTCCCCATTCCTTCTCGACCATGGTCTCACATCGCCTTAGACTTCATTACCGGTCTGCCTTTGTCTGCGGGGAAGACTGTGATTCTTACGGTTGTCGATAGGTTCTCTAAGGCGGCACATTTCATTCCCTCGCTAAACTTCCTTCCGCTAAGGAGACGGCACAAATCATTATCGAGAATGTATTCAGAATTCATGGCCTCCCGTTAGACGCCGTTTCAGACAGAGGCCTGCAATTCACGTCACAGTTTTGGAGGGAGTTCTGTCGTTTGATTGGTGCGTCCGTCAGTCTCTCTTCCGGGTTTCATCCCCAGTCTAACGGTCAAGCAGAGGGCCAATCAGACGATTGTTGCATATACTACGCAGCCTTTCTTTCAGAAACCCTGCGTCTTGGGCAGAACAGCTCCCTGGGCAGAATACGCTCACAATTCGCTTCCTTCGTCTGCTACCGGGTTATCTCCGTTTCAGAGTAGTCTGGGTTACCAGCCTCCTCTGTTCTCATCCCAGCTTGCCGAGTCAGCGTTCCCTCCGCTCAAGCGTTTGTCCAACGTTGTGAGCGCACCTGGAGGAGGGTGAGGTCTGCACTTTGCCGTTACAGGGCACAGACTGTGAGAGCCGCCAATAAACGCAGGATTAAGAGTCCAAGGTATTGTTGCGGCCAGAGAGTGTGGCTTTCCACTCGCAACCTTCCTCTTACGACAGCTTCTCGTAAGTTGACGCCGCGGTTCATTGGTCCGTTCCGTGTCTCCCAGGTCGTCAATCCTGTCGCTGTGCGACTGCTTCTTCCGCGACATCTTCGTCGCGTCCATCCCCTGTCTTCCATGTCTCCTGTGTCAAGCCCTTTCTTCGCACTCCCGTTCGTCTTCCCTCCCCCTCCCGTCCTTGTCGAGAGCGCACCTATTTACAAGGTACATAAGATCATGGACATGCGTTCTCGGGGAGGGGGGTCACCAATACTTAGTGGATTGGGAGGGTTACGGTCCTGAGGAGAGGAGTTGGGTTCCGTCTCGGGACGTGCTGGACCGTTCACTCATTGATGATTTCCTCCGTTGCCGCCAGGATTCCTCCTCGAGTGCGCCAGGAGGCGCTCGGTGAGTGGGGGGGTACTGTCATGTTTTGTCATTTATTATCATGTCTTGTCCCTGTGCTTCCCATTCTATTCGTTTCCCTCTGCTGGTCTTATTAGGTTCTTTCCCTCTTTCTATCCCTCTCTCTCCCCCTCCCTCTCTCACTCTCTCGCTCTCTCTTCTCTCTATCGTTCCGTTCCTGCTCCCAGCTGTTCCTATTCCCCTAATCAATCATTTAGTCTTCCCACACCTGTTCCCGATCCTTTTCCCTGATTAGAGTCCCTATTTCTTCCTTTGTGTTCCGTTCCTGTCCTGTCGGTTCCTTGTCTAGAATTCACCGTGCTGTGTTTGTGTATCGCCCTGTCGTGTCGTGTTTTCCTCAGATGCTGCGTGGTGAGCAGGTGTCTGAGTCTGTTTGGTTCAAGTGCCTTCCGAGGCAACCTGCTGTTCACCTGCTGTTCAAGATCGAGTCACCAGTTTGTCCTCGCTATTTCGAGTGAAAGTTGTGTTTTTTGATTGTGTCATACTTTTACTGATTGCCATTCTGCTTGTGCGCAAGTCGCTTTTGGGTCCTCTTTTCACCTG
>NW_025753479.1:0-10642 GCF_021184085.1 Oncorhynchus gorbuscha
CCCCGTCTCGTTCCTCCATCATGTTAATCCCTCCCCGTCCCGTTCCTCCATCATGTTAATCCCTCCCTGTCCCGTTCCTCCATCATGTTAATCCCTCCCTGTCCCGTTCCTCCATCATGTTAATCCATCCCTGTCTCTTTCCTCCATCATGTTAATCCCTCCCTGTCTCGTTCCTCCATGTTAATCCCTCCATGTCTCATTCCTCCATGTTAATCCCTCCCTGTCTCGTTCCTCCATGTTAATCCCTCCATGTCTCATTCCTCCATGTTAAT
Organism: Oncorhynchus gorbuscha; assembly: GCF_021184085.1. NCBI lineage: Eukaryota > Metazoa > Chordata > Actinopteri > Salmoniformes > Salmonidae > Oncorhynchus > Oncorhynchus gorbuscha. The sequence continues at coordinate 273 of NW_025753479.1, forward strand.
CCCTCCCTGTCTCTTTCCTCCATCATCTTAATCCCTCCCTGTCTCGTTCCTCCATGTTAATCCCTCCATGTCTCATTCCTCCATGTTAATCCCTCCCTGTCTCGTTCCTCCATGTTAATCCCTCCATGTCTCATTCATCCATCATGTTAATCCCTCCCCGTCTCGTTTTTCCTCCAGCATGTTAATCCCTCCCCGTCTCGTTTTTCCTCCAGCATGTTAATCCCTCCCCGTCTCGTTTTTCCTCCAGCATGTTAATCCCTCCCCGTCTCTTTCCTCCAGCATGTTAATCCCTCCCCGTCTCTTTCCTCCATCATGTTAATCCCTCCCTGTCTCTTTCCTCCATCATGTTAATCCCTCCCTGTCTCTTTCCTCCATCATGTTAATCCCTCCCTGTCTCTTTCCTCCATCATGTTAATCCCTCCCTGTCTCTTTCCTCCATCATGTTAATCCCTCTCCGTCTTGTTCCTCCATCATGTTAATCCCTCTCCGTCTTGTTCCTCCATCTTAATCCCTCGTTCCTCCATCATGTTAATCCCTCTCCGTCTTGTTCCTCCAGCATGTTAATCCCTCCCTCCTCCATCATGTTAATCCCTCTCCGTCTTGTTCCTCCAGCATGTTAATCCCTCCCTCCTCCATCATGTTAATCCCCCCCTGTCTCCCTCCCTGCCTCCAGCATGCTGATGTATGAGATGCGGGGGAAGAAGGACCGCTATGATGTCATAGACCTGGACCCCTACGGAAGCCCCGCCCCCTTCCTGGATGCCGCCGTCCAGGCTGTCGGTGAAGGAGGTCCGTAGATGTCCGTCAGTTATTCTCTCTGCTTAACTTAACATGTTTATGAGTCAGCAACAGATACACTGAGTGCGTTTTCCAGTGTGGTTTTACTAAAAATGTCTCTCTCTCCCCCAGGTCTGTTGTGTGTGACATGTACTGACATGGCTGTGATGGCTGGTAACAGTGGGGAGACCTGCTACAGCAAATACGGCTCTGTCTCCATCAAAGCCAAGTACTGTCATGAGATGGTGAGGAACGCTTGGCTAAACTGTATTCCAGCAGCGTGTATTTTCAACCACAACTGGATGCAAGTGACCTTCGTCTCTCCTGAGCCCGTATGGGAGTTGTAGCGATGAGACAAGATAGTAATTACTAACAATTGGATACCATGAAATTGGGGAGAAAAGGGGGTAAAATAAAAAACTGGATGCAAGAAAAACCTTGTTGGAATAATATGTGTAGTAGAACGAACATTTAGGGAAGTTGTGTGAATACATTTGGAATAGAAGTTTGAGAGTTTAGTCCCTGCTGTGTAGCTTGTCTCTTAACTCTCCTTCTCCACCTTCCCTCTTCTCCCTCCTCGCCACCTTCCCTCTTCTCCCTCCTCGCCACCTTCACTCTTCTCCCTCCTCGCCACCTTCCCTCTTCTCCCTCCTTCTCCACCTTCCCTCTTCTCCCTCCTCGTCACCCCCCTCTTCTCCCTCCTCGTCACCCCCTCTTCTCCCTCCTCGTCACCCCCTCTTCTCCCTCCTCACCACCCCTCTTCTCCCTCCTCGCCACCCCCTCTTCTCCCTCCTCGCCACCCCCTCTTCTCCCTCCTCGTCACCCCCTCTTCTCCCTCCTCACCACCCCCTCTTCTCCCTCCTCGCCACCCCCCTCTTCTCCCTCCTCGCCACCCCCTCTTCTCCCTCCTCGCCACCCCCTCTTCTCCCTCCTCGCCACCCCCTCTTCTCCCTCCCTCGCCACCCCCCTCTTCTCCCTCCTCGTCACCCCCTCTTCTCCCTCCTCGTCACCCCCTCTTCTCCCTCCTCGCCACCCCCTCTTCTCCCTCCTCGCCACCCCCTCTCTTCTCCCTCCTCGCCACCCCCTCTTCTCCCTCCTCGCCACCCCCTCTTCTCACTCCTCGCCACCCCCTCTTCTCCCTCCTCACCACCCCCTCTTCTCCCCCTCTTCTCCCTCCTCACCACCCCCTCGCCACCCCCCTCTTCTCCCTCCTCACCACCCCCTCTTCTCCCTCCTCGCCACCCCCTCTTTCTCCCTCCTCGTCACCCCCCTCTTCTCCCTCCTCGCCACCCCCCTCTTCTCCCTCCTCGCCACCCCCCTCTTCTCCCTCCTCGCCACCCCCCTCTTCTCCCTCCTCGTCACCCCCCTCTTCTCCCTCCTCGTCACCCCCCTCTTCTCCCTCCTCGCCACCCCCCTCTTCTCCCTCCTCGCCACCCCCTCTTCTCCCTCCTCGCCACCCCTCTTCTCCCCCTCTTCTCCCTCCTCGCCACCCCCTCTTCTCCCTCCTCGCCACCCCATCTTCTCCCTCGTCGCCACCCCATCTTCTCCCTCGTCGCCACGCCCATCTTCTCCCTCGTCGCCTCCCCCCTCTTCTCCCTCGCCACCCCCTCCTCTTCTCCCTCCTCCCCCAGGCTCTGCGTATCATCCTACACAGTCTGGACCAGAGAGCTGGTGTGTACCAACGGTACATCCACCCCCTGCTCTGTGTCAGTGTGGACTTCTACATACGAGTGTTTGTCAGGGTACACACTGGACAGGCCATGGTCAAAAACTCAGCAAGGTATGGACACACACACCCCGTAACACAACACTTTATCTAGACATGAAGTCTTCATAACGGACTGTAAAGTTGTTATTCTGAAGATATGATGACATTACACCTGATGTTGTGTTTCAGTAAACAAGCGTTGGTGTATAACTGTGTTGGCTGTGGCTCGTTCCACTTACAACGACTGGGCAAGAGGACGACTCAGGGAAACCAGTAAGACACTATTTCTCTATGTGGGTTATTCCTGTCGAGTTGGGCAACTTGTGTGTGTTAATGTTTCTCTCTGTGTGTTTCAGTATAAAGTACTCTGCAGCCACTGGACCGCCGGTCGGAGCAGAGTGTGAACACTGTGGACACAGACACCAGGTGAGGACACACACACACACACACTCTCAAACACACTTTGTCTCTTACTTTCTCACACATTCTCTCTGACACCGTCTCTCCCTCCTCCTCCTCTGTAGCTGGGTGGTCCTATCTGGGGTGAGGCCCTCCATGACGTGAGCTTCGTTCAGAAGGTTCTATCTGCCGTGTCTGGGAACCCGTCCCGCTTTGGAACCGCCCGTCGCATAGAGGGCATGCTCAGCATGGTCACAGAGGTGAGAGGTTAGGGGTCATAGAGGGCATGCTCAGCATGGTCACAGAGGTGAGAGGTTAGGGGTCATAGAGGGCATGCTCAGCATGGTCATGCTATATGTCATATGCTACGTCCCGCATGGTCCACAGAGGTGAGAGGCCAGAGGGCATGCTCAGCATGGTCACAGAGGTGAGGTTAGGGTCATAGGTCCACAAGAAGCAGTCTGAAATACACTTTATATTACATGGAATATATGGGGACCTTTCTCAACTCCGTACTGTTCTTCCTCCTCAACCCATTGAGGAGAAGGTCAGAGGTGAGGGACTTTCTTTTCTCCAATGGGTTTTTGAGGAAGGAGGCGAGGAGAGCGGAGTGAGGAGTATGCAGTTGAGATTCTTCCATTGATGCTGATCCAAGGTTAGTTGGTGTTCTCACCCTTAATGGTTGGATTGGGAGAAAGGGTCAGCTGATCTGAGGTTAGGTTGGTGTTCTCACCCTTAATGGTAGGATTGGGAGAAAGGGTCATTGATCTGAGGATAGGTTGGTGCTGTTCTGACCTTAATGGTAGGATTGGGAGAAAGGGTCAGCTGATCTGGAGGTTAGGTTGGTGTTCTCACCCTTAATGGTAGGATTGGGAGAAAGGGTCAGCTGATCTGAGGTTAGGTTGGTGTTCTCACCCTTAATGGTAGGATTGGGAGAAAGGGTCAGCTGATCTGAGGATAGGTTGGTGTTCTCACCCTTAATGGTAGGATTGGGAGAAAGGGTCAGCTGATCTGAGGTTAGGTTGGTGTTCTCACCCTTAATGGTAGGATTGGGAGAAAGGGTCAGCTGATCTGAGGATAGGTTGGTGTTCTCACCCTTAATGGTAGGATTGGGAGAAAGGGTCAGCTGATCTGAGGTTAGGTTGGGGTTCTGACCCTTAATGGTAGGATTGGGAGAAAGGGTCAGCTGATCTGAGGTTAGGTTGGGGTTCTCACTCTTAATGGTAGGATTGGGAGAAAGGGTCAGCTGATCTGAGGTTAGGTTGGGGTTCTGACCCTTAATGGTAGGATTGGGTAAGAAGAGAAATGGCAAGCTGATCTGAAGTCTGCCTAAGATGAGCCAGGTGTAATGTCCAAACTTTAACTGTTGTCTGTGTGTCCAGGAGCTGGAGGATGTGCCTCTATACTACACAGTGGACAACCTGAGCAGCACTATACACTGCAGCACTCCCCCTCTGCTCCAATTCAGGTCCTACTCTCCCTCTCATATAAGACTGTCCTGTCTGATTACATAAAATACAACTCTATCCTTGAACTCACTCACTCATCTCTCTCTCTCTCTCTCTCTCTCTCTCTCTCTCTCTCTCTCTCTCTCTCTCTCTCTCTCCTCTCTCTCTCTCTCTCTCTCTCTCTCTCTCTCTCTCTCTCTCCAGGTCGGCTCTGCTTCATGCAGGCCACAGGGTGTCCTTGTCTCATGCCTGTAAGAATGCTCTAAAGACGGATGCTCCTCCCAGGGTCCTCTGGGACGTCATGCGATGCTGGGTAAGACACAATGCACCATGGGAACCATTTCAATATGGGATGAAAGTCCAAGTCCCAATCCGGGTGTAGATTTGACAGTATGTGGTGGTTATGTTGTATCCTGCAGGAAAAGTCCCAATCCGGGTGTAGATTTGACAGTATGTGGTGGTTATGTTGTATCCTGCAGGAAAAGTCCCAATCCGGGTGTAGATTTGACAGTATGTGGTGGTTATGTTGTATCCTGCAGGAAAAGTCCCAATCCGGGTGTAGATTTGACAGTATGTGGTGGTTATGTTGTATCCTGCAGGAAAAGTCCCAATCCGGGTGTAGATTTGACAGTATGTGGTGGTTATGTTGTATCCTGCAGGAAAAGTCCCAATCCGGGTGTAGATTTGACAGTATGTGGTGGTTATGTTGTATCCTGCAGGAAAAGTCCCAATCCGGGTGTAGATTTGACAGTATGTGGTGGTTATGTTGTATCCTGCAGGAAAAGTCCCAATCCGGGTGTAGATTTGACAGTATGTGGTGGTTATGTTGTATCCTGCAGGAAAAGTCCCAATCCGGGTGTAGATTTGACAGTATGTGGTGGTTATGTTGTATCCTGCAGGAAAAGTCCCAATCCGGGTGTAGATTTGACAGTATGTGGTGGTTATGTTGTATCCTGCAGGAAAAGTCCCAATCCGGGTGTAGATTTGACAGTATGTGGTGGTTATGTTGTATCCTGCAGGAAAAGTCCCAATCCGGGTGTAGATTTGACAGTATGTGGTGGTTATGTTGTATCCTGTAGGAAAAGTCCAATCCAGTGAAGAGAGACAGACTGTCAGAGAGCAGCCCTGCTCACCACATCCTCAATACTGAACCCATGTAAGTCTGGGACTGAACCAACTGCCTGGGAGATGAAGATGCCAGTACAGTTTAACATAGAGATGGTATAATGTAGTGATGAATAAGATTATGGATATTAGGAAAAGGTATGTCCTGTGTCCCCCCTTCTTGCTCTCTCCCCATCTCTCTATCTCTCTCCCCTATCTCTCTCCCCTATCTCTCTCCTCCCCTATCTCTCTCCTCCCCTATCTCTCTCCTCCCCTATCTCTCTCCTCCCCTATCTCTCCTCCCCTATCTCTCCTCCCCTATCTCTCTCCTCTCCTCTCTCTCTCCTCTCCTCTCTCTCTCCTCCCTCTCTCTCTCCTCCCTCTCTCTCTCCTCCCTCTCTCTCTCCTCCCTCTCTCTCTCCTCCTCTCTCTCTCCTCCCTCTCTCTCCTCCCTCTCTCTCTCCCCTCTCTCTCCCCTCTCTCTCTCCCCCATCTCTCTCCCCATCTCTCTCCCCCATATCTCTCTCCTCTCTCTCCCCATATCTCTCTCCTCCCTCTCCCCATATCTCTCTCCTCCCTCTCCCCCATATCTCTCTCCTCCCTCTCCCCCATATCTCTCTCCTCCCTCTCCCCCATATCTCTCTCCTCCCTCTCCCCCATATCTCTCTCCTCTCTCTCCCCCATATCTCTCTCCTCTCTCTCCCCCATATCTCTCTCCTCTCTCTCTCCCCATCTCTCTCTCTCTCTCTCCTCCCTCTCCCCCATATCTCTCTCCTCTCTCTCCCCATATCTCTCTCCCCTCCCTCTCTCCCCCATATCTCTCTCCTCTCTCTCTCTCCCATCTCTCTCCCCTCTCTCTCTCTCCCATCTCTCTCCTCCCTCTCTCCCATCTCTCTCCTCCCTCTCTCCCCCATCTCTCTCCCATCTCTCTCCCCCATCTCTCTCCTCCCTCTCTCTCTCTCTCTCTTTAGTCTACAGGCGTGTTTTGATGTGAGGGAGGATGCCAATCCCCAGTCTCGCCGTCGCCACCTCACCCGCTTCCAGGAGAACCCTGAGCCTTTCTGGGGGCCCAAGGCCCGTGCCAATGCTGGGTAGGATACACCTATTAATACTAACCCCGTCCTTGACCCCTAACCCTAAACCTCAGGCCAGCCGGGGGCCAAGGCTCACGCCAATGCTGGGTAGGATACACTTATTAATACTAACCCCGTCCTTGACCCCTAACCCTTAAACCTCAGGCCAGCTGGGCGCCAAGGCCTTGGCAACAGGTCACAAATCTTGCTGCAGTGATGGCATACTGTGGAATTTCACCCAGTAGATATGGGACTTTATCAAAATTGGGTTTGTTTTCGAATTCTGAGAGAAATATGTGTCTCTTTTATGGTCATACATTTGGCAGGAGGTTAGGAAGTGCAGCTCAGTTTCCACCTCATTTTGTGGCAGTGAGCACATAGCCTGTCTTCTCTTGAGAGCCAGGTCTGCCTACGGCGGCCTTTCTCAATAACAAGGCTATGCACACTGAGTCTGTACATAGTCAAAGCTTTCCTTAAGTTTGGGTCAGTCACAGTGGTCAGGTATTCTGCCACTGTGTACTCTTTGTTTAGGGCCAAATAGCATTCTAGTTTGCTCTGTTTTTTGTAAATTCTTTCCAATGTGTCAAGTAATTATCTTTTTGTTTTCTCATGATTTGGTTGGGTCTAATTGTGCTGCTGTCCTGGGGCTCTGTGTGTTTGTGAACAGAGACCAGCTTGCTTAGTGGACTCTTCTCCAGGTTCATCTCTCTGTAGGTCATGACTTTGTTATGGAAGGTTTGGGAATGGCTTTCTTTTAGGGTTTTGATCATTAGCGGGTACCGGCCTAATTCTGCTCTGCAGGCTTCATTTGGTGTTCTACGTTGTATACAGAGGATATTTTTGCAGAGTCTCAATTTGGTGTCTCTCTCTCTCAGTGGTGGAGGTATCTCATCAGACCTGGAGGACAGGAGGAAACAGGGTCAAAACAAGAGGAAGAACCAGATCACAGACGCCACCCAGCTTAAGAGCTTCCCCTGCAAGAGGTTCAGGAAGGTATGAGAGCACATTTCCCCTCCCCACACCCTGTAACACTAGTGGGCATTGCATTACACAAGATTCAGAAAGTCCGAAAGTTGCAAGAGCTTCCCTTGCACAAGGTACAGGGAAACACCCCACAATAACCATATAGACATTGTAGAATGTAAGGCTGCGTTTACACAGGCAGCCCAATGCTGATCTTTTTACACTAATTGGTATTTTGACCAATCAGACCAGCTCTAAAAAAGATCTGATGTGAAAAGATCTGATTTGATTTCTCAAAAAAGGCTATTAGGAGAAAAACTATCAGAATTGGACTGCCTGTGTAGAGGCAGCCACGGGAATGTTTCACAGGAGCTTTCTCTTTGGTGAAATGTTCTGAAGGGTGTGAGCACACTCTGTTCTTTTCATAATCACACTGTCGGCATAGTAACCGTACACTACCAGAGAACAAGGTGTTCTATCTCCCCAGCAACAGACAGTGCCTCATTAATTATGAATCATCATAACACTTCAGCTATTATTACAGATACATTTTCCACACAATAATAAACCTAAACTGGCATTGTTAAATACTTATTGGCTTGAAGGGCATTCTAGAGCTTGCAATATTTCCCTATAACGCAAGGTAGAATTTAAGGGCTTATACATATTTTGTTTAAGCTGCTTTTTAAAGTAAGTCTAATTGGGAAAAAGTATTGTTTTTAAATTTATTTTCACAATAGCCAGCTAAGACTGATGGTTGGGTTAGCTAAACTAGCGAGTCTGTTAGCTACAGTAGTTGCCTTGGTAACCAAGCTATCTAGGTAACTTGCTAGCTACTTCAGTGGATGTTGAACACATTTCTAGTGGTAAATATGTTAAGTTCTAGCCTTGGTGTGAAAGGGATAATCAACACGGGGCTCTATGTGTTCTGGGAAAGGAAGGTCAGTTTCACTCCTCGTGTCTAGTTGATCATCTTCTCTGTCATTCAATATTTTCAATAGGACACATAACCCCTCATTATGTCTTGTATATGATCTGCATGTTTTTCCCCTCCCCTTTCTGTCTCTCTCTCTGCCTCTCTCTCTGTCTCTCTCTCTGTCTCTCTCTGTCTCTCTCTCTGTCTCTCTCTCTGTCTCTCTCTGTCTCTCTCTCTGTCTCTCTCTCTCTCTCTCTGCCTCTCTCTCTGTCTCTCTCTCTCTCTCTCTGCCTCTCTCTCTGTCTCTCTCTCTGTCTCTCTCTCTGTCTCTCTCTCTGTCTCTCTCTCTGTCTCTCTCTCTGCCTCTCTCTCTGTCTCTCTCTCTGTCTCTCTCTCTGCCTCTCTCTCTGTCTCTCTCTCTGTCTCTCTCTCTGTCTCTCTCTCTGTCTCTCTCTCTGTCTCTCTCTCTGTCTCTCTCTCTGTCTCTCTCTCTGTCTCTCTCTCTGTCTCTCTCTCTCTCTGTCTCTCTCTCTCTCTCTCTGTCTCTCTCTCTGTCTCTCTCTCTGTCTCTCTCTCTGTCTCTCTCTCTGTCTCTCTCTCTGTCTCTCTCTCTGTCTCTCTCTCTGTCTCTCTCTCTGTCTCTCTCTCTGTCTCTCTCTCTGTCTCTCTCCTCTCTCTGTCTCTCTCTCTGTCTCTCTGTCTCTCTCTGTCTCTCTCTGTCTCTCTGTCTCTCTCTCTCTCTCTCTGTCTCTCTGTCTCTCTCTCTCTCTCTCTCTCCAGGGTAAATGCACACACGGTGAAAAATGCTGTTACTCCCATGACCTGGAACAGAATAACCAGATGGAGTGATGGTGGAGCGAGTCTCCTCTTTTCTTCCCTCCCACTTGGTATCCTCATGTCCAGCTCAGCAGAATCTGTCCACTAAGGTATACTGGACACAATCATGACGAAGCAACCAGGTGAAACTCCAGGCCCCAGACATAACTAACTTTGAACTCGTTATGACTCGGGGGTGAAGTTTCCCCCTTGGTACCAATCTAGGATCAGCTTCCCCTCCCCCAATCCTCTACATTACCATTAGTGGGGAGAATGCAAAACTGACCCAGTATCAGCATCTATGGGCAACTTCATAATGGGATGTCTAGTTGGCCCTGTATTGGAAATACACACACTGGCTTCATACTGAAGTGAAGCATCAATTCTGTTTTATTTATGACTGTTGTGACAGTCTAATAAAAGTCTTTATGGCAAGTGTGAAGTCATTTGTTCTGGTGAAAAATAGCTTTTACTGATGGTTCATTTTTATAACAGCTGTTGTGTAATTGTCAATGTGCTTTGACTTCCATTGTAGCACATGTACATATTATAGTCATGTGGAGGAATGGGTGAGTGAATACACACTGAGAAACAACCTGGGTTTAATATCAGCTGCACATTGATCTCTGATTCAACACACAAGCAGTTCAATTCATCATTTGCCACTAATTGGTCTTATGACCAATCAGATTGGATCTTTTGCCCGTGTAAATGCAGCCTAAACCTCATTTACCAAAGGCACATTCGAGAGGAATAAACATCGCTTATTGCCCAGAATATTAATCGGCATGTAGAGAATGTGCACCAGTATGTGAATCAGAACATATATATATATTCACTCGGCATGTAGAGAATGTGAATCAGAACATATATATATTAACTTTGCATGTAGAGAATGTGCACCAGTATGAGAATCAGAACATATATATATTCACTTTGCATGTAGAGAATGTGCACCAGTATGTGAATCAGAACATATATATATTCACTTTGCATGTAGAGAATGTGAATCAGAACATATATATATTCACTCTGCATGTAGAGAATGTGAATCAGAACATATATATATTCACTTTGCATGTAGAGAATGTGAATCAGAACATATATATATTCACTCTGCATGTAGAGAATGTGAATCAGAACATATATATATTCACTCTGCATGT
>NW_025753481.1:5000-10636 GCF_021184085.1 Oncorhynchus gorbuscha
TTTATAGTAATACAATTGCTCAGAAAAATAGATTTATATATATTTTTTTCTCAAAAAGGTGGGGATCAAAATGATTGACATCCCTAAAGATTCCTACAGATAAAGTAGTTAAAAGTGTAGTATTTGGTGCCATATTCACAGCACGCAATAACAAGCTGGTGACTCTACAAACTTGTTTGATGCATTTTCTGTTTGTTTTAGTTGTATTTCAGATTATTTTGTGACCAATAGAAATGGATGGGGAAGAATGTATCGTGTCATTTCAGAGTCACTTTTATTTGTAAATAAGAAATACATGTGTTTCTAAACACATATGTGGATTTATGCGGATGCTACCATGGTTACAAATGATCCTGAATGATTTATTATGATGAGTGTGAAAGTTACAGAGGGTCAACGATCATACCCCCATGACAGGCTAACCTCTCACCATTACCAGTAACAGGTGAGGTTAGCATGTAATACCATACCCCCATGACAGGCTAACCTCTCACCATTACCAATAACAGGAGGTTAGCATGTAATATCATACCCCCATGACATGCCAACCTCTCACCATTACCAATAACAGGAGGTTAGCATGTAATATCATAGCCCCATGACAGGCTAACCTCTCACCATTACCAATAACAGGGAGGTTAGCATGTAATATCATTCCCCATGACATGCTAACCTCTCACCATTACCAATAACAGGGAGGTTAGCATGTAATATCATACCCCCATGACATGCTAACCTCTCACCATTACCAATAACAGGGAGGTTAGCATGTAATATCATCTCATGACATGCTAACTCTCACCATTACCAATAACAGGGGAGGTTAGCATGTAATATCATATTCCCCATGACACGCTAACCTCTCACCATTACCAATAACAGGGGAGGTTAGCATGTAATATCATATCCCCATGACACGCTAACCTCTCACCATTACCAATAACAGGGAGGTTAGCATGTAATATCATACCCCATGACACGCTAACCTCTCACCATTACCAATAACAGGGAGGTTAGCATGTAATATCATACCCCCATGACATGCTAACCTCTCACCATTACCAATAACAGGGAGGTTAGCATGTAATATCATACCCCCATGACATGCTAACCTCTCACCATTACCAATAACAGGGAGCATGTAATATCATACCCCCCGTGACACGCTAACCTCTCACCATTACCAATAACAGGGGAGGTTATATCATACCCCCATGACATGCTAACCTCTCACCATTACCAATAACAGGGGAGGTTAGCATGTAATATCATAATTTCTGATGACTGCTAACCTCTCACCATTACCAATAACAGGAGGTTAGCATGTAATATCATACCCCATGACACGCCACCTCTCACCATTACCAGTAACAGGGAGGTTAGCATGTAATATCATACCCCCATGACACGCAACCTCTCACCATTACCAGTAACAGGAGGTTAGCATGTAGCCCCATACATGCCAACCTCTCACCATTACCAATAACAGGACACGCTCATAGCCCCTCACCATTACCATTACTAACAGGGAGGTTAGCATGTAATATCATACCCCCATGACACGCTAACCTCTCACCATTACAATAACAGGAGAGGTTAGCATGTAATACCATACCTCTGGCGACATGCTAACCTCTCATCATTACCAATAACAGGAGGGCATGGTTAGACATGCTAACTCTCACCATTACCAATAACAGGGGAGGTTAGCATGTAATATCATCTCATGACATGCTAACCTCTCACCATTACCAATAACAGGGAGGTTAGCATGTAATATCATGGGCCACAGACATGCTAACCTCTCACCATTACCAATAACAGGGAGGTTAGCATGTAATATCATACCATTGGCCAGTAACAGGTGAGGACATGCCATACCCTTCTTGACTCGCTTCTCACCATTACCAATAAATAGGGAGGTTAGCATGTAATATCATACCTCGATGACATGCTAACCTCTCACCATTACCAATAACAGGAGGTTAGCTTGTAATATCATATCCTCATGACATGCTAACTCTCTCACCATTACCAATAACAGGGGAGGTTAGCATGTAATACCATACCCTTCTTGACACGCTAACCTCTCACCATTACCAATAACAGGGGAGGTTAGCATGTAATATCATATCTTGATGACATGCTAACTCTCACCATTACCAGTAACAGGAGGCTAGCATGTAATATCATACCCTTTGATGACACGCTAACCTCTCACCATTACCACAACAGGGAGGTTAGCATGTAATATCATACTTGATGACACGCTAACCTCTCACCATTACCACAACAGGGAGGTTAGCATGTAATACCATACCTGATGACATGCTAACCTCTCACCATTACCAATAACAGGAGGTTAGCATGTAATATCATACTTCTGATGACATGCTAACCTCTCACCATTACCAATAACAGGAGGTTAGCATGTAATATCATACCCCATGACATGCTAACCTCTCACCATTACCACACAATAGGAGGTTAGCTTGTAATATCATACTTCATGACATGCTAACCTCTCACCATTACCAATAACAGGAGGTTAGCATGTAATACCATACCCTCTGACTCGCTAACCTCTCACCATTACCAATAACAGGGGAGGCTAGCATGTAATATCATACTTCATGACACGCTCACCTCTCACCATTACCAGTAACAGGTGAGGTTAGCATGTAATGCCATACTTCTTGACTCGCTAACCTCTCACCATTACCAATAACAGGGAGGTTAGCATGTAATATCATACCCCCATGACACGCTCACCTCTCACCATTACCAGTAACAGGTGAGGTTAGCATGTAATAACATACCCTTATGACAGGCTAACCTCTCACCATTACCAATAACAGGAGGTTAGCAGTGTAATATCATACTTACGACATGCCAACCTCTCACCATTACTGGTAACAGGGGAGGTTAGCATGGCCATCATACCCCCATGACACGCCACCTCTCACCATTACCAGTAACAGGTGAGGTTAGCATGTAATACCATACCCTTGACTCGCTTTAACTTCTCACCATTACTAATAACAGGAGGTTAGCATGTAATATCATACCCATGACACGCTAACCTCTCACCATTACCAATAACAGGGAGGTTAGCATGTAATATCATATCCCCATGACATGCTAACCTCTCTCATCAGTCACACAACAGGAGTGGGTTAGCATGCATATCATACCCCTATGACATGCTAACTCTCTCACCATTACCACAACAGGGAGGCTAGCATGTAATATCATACCCCCATGACATGCTAACCTCTCACCATTACCAATAACAGGGAGGTTAGCATGTAATATCATACCCCCATGACATGCCAACCTCTCACCATTACCAATAACAGGGAGGTTAGCATGTAATATCATACCCTCATGACAGGCTAACCTCTCACCATTACCAATAACAGGGAGGTTAGCATGTAATATCATATCCCCATGACATGCTAACCTCTCACCATTACCAATAACAGGGGAGGTTAGCATGTAATATCATTTCCTGATGACACGCTAACCTCTCACCATTACCAATAGGAGGTTAGCATGTAATATCATATCCCCATGACATGCTAACCTCTCACCATTACCAATAACAGGGGAGGTTAGCATGTAATATCATACCTCCATGACACGCTAACCTCTCACCATTACCAATAACAGGAGGTTAGCATGTAATATCATACTTCCATGACACGCTAACCTCTCACCATTACCAATAACAGGGGAGGTTAGCATGTAATACCATACCTCCATGACATGCTAACCTCTCACCATTACCAATAACAGGGAGGTTAGCATGTAATATCATACCTCCATGACATGCTAACCTCTCACCATTACCAATAACAGGGAGGTTAGCATGTAATATCATACCCCCATGACATGCTAACCTCTCACCATTACCAATAACAGGGAGGTTAGCTTGTAATATCATACCTCCATGACATGCTAACCTCTCACCATTACCAATAACAGGGAGGTTAGCATGTAATATCATACCCTCCATGACATGCCAACCTCTCACCATTACCAGTAACAGGGAGGTTAGCATGTAATATCAATACCCCATGACACGCTCACCTCTCACCATTACCAGTAACAGGTGAGGTTAGCATGTAATACCATACCCTCTTGACTCGCTAACCTCTCACCATTACCAATAACAGGGGAGGTTAGCATGTAATATCATACCCCCATGACACGCTAACCTCTCACCATTACCAATAACAGGGGAGGTTAGCATGTAATATCATATCCCCATGACATGCTAACCTCTCATCATTACCAATAACAGGAGGGTTAGCATGTAATATCATACTCCCATGACATGCTAACCTCTCACCATTACCAATAACAGGGAGGTTAGCATGTAATATCATACCCCATGACATGCTAACCTCTCACCATTACCAATAACAGGGAGGTTAGCATGTAATATCATACTCCTCATGACATGCCAACCTCTCACCATTACCAATAACAGGGAGGTTAGCATGTAATATCATACCCCCATGACATGCTAACCTCTCACCATTACCAATAACAGGGAGGTTAGCATGTAATATCATATCCCCATGACATGCTAACCTCTCACCATTACCAATAACAGGGGAGGTTAGCATGTAATATCATACCCCCATGACACGCTAACCTCTCACCATTACCAATAACAGGGAGGTTAGCATGTAATATCATATCCCCATGACATGCTAACCTCTCACCATTACCAATAACAGGGAGGTTAGCATGTAATATCATACCTCCATGACACGCTAACCTCTCACCATTACCAATAACAGGGGAGGTTAGCATGTAATATCATACCTTCCATGACACGCTAACCTCTCACCATTACCAATAACAGGGAGGTTAGCATGTAATACCATACCCCCATGACATGCTAACCTCTCACCATTACCAATAACAGGAGGTTAGCATGTAATATCATACTCCCATGACATGCTAACCTCTCACCATTACCAATAACAGGGAGGTTAGCATGTAATATCATACCCCCATGACATGCTAACCTCTCACCATTACCAATAACAGGGGAGGTTAGCTTGTAATATCATACCCCCATGACATGCTAACCTCTCACCATTACCAATAACAGGGGAGGTTAGCATGTAATACCATACCCTCTTGACTCGCTAACCTCTCACCATTACCAATAACAGGGGAGGTTAGCATGTAATATCATACCCCCATGACACGCTCACCTCTCACCATTACCAGTAACAGGTGAGGTTAGCATGTAATACCATACCCTCTTGACTCGCTAACCTCTCACCATTACCAATAACAGGAGGTTAGCATGTAATATCATACCCCCATGACACGCTCACCTCTCACCATTACCAATAACAGGGGAGGTTAGCATGTAATATCATACCCCCATGACACGCTAACCTCTCACCATTACCAATAACAGGGAGGTTAGCATGTAATACCATACCCCCATGACATGCTAACCTCTCACCATTACCAATAACAGGGAGGTTAGCATGTAATATCATACCCCATGACATGCTAACCTCTCACCATTACCAATAACAGGGGAGGTTAGCATGTAATATCATACCCCCATGACATGCTAACCTCTCACCATTACCAATAACAGG
>NW_025753482.1:0-10635 GCF_021184085.1 Oncorhynchus gorbuscha
GGGGCCTCCAGTGGTGCCACTGCATGGGGAACTGTTTAGAGGGGCCTTCAGTGGTGCCACTGCATAGAACTGTTTAGGGGCCTCCAGTGGTTTAGTTTAGGGGCCTCAGTGGCATGGGAACTGTTTAGAGGGCCCAGTGGTGCCACTGCATAGAGCGGTTTAGAGGGGCCTCAGTGGTGCCACTTAACTGTTTAGAGGGCCTCAGTGGTGACACTACATAGAACTGTTTAGAGGGCCTCCAGTGGTGCCACTGCATAGAACTGTTTGGGGGGCCTCCAGTGGTGCCACTGCATAGAACTGTTTAGAGGGGCCTCCAGTGGTGCCACTGCATAGAACTGTTTTTTTTTTAACCAGGCAAGTCAGTCAAGAACAAATTCTTATTTACAATGACGGCCTAGGAACAGTGGATTCGATCTAGCAACCGATCTAGCAACCTTTCAGTTACTGACCCAATGCTCTAACCACTAGGCTACCTGCCGCCCCATAAAAAGAAGGGCCTCCTGTGGTGCCCTCCATAGAACTGTTTAGAGGGCCTCCAGTGGTGCCACTCTGAATAATGCAACAAAGGCAGAATGATAACCAGAAATCTGTCAATTTTGAGCATGTCAAAACGTGTAATAAAATAGCAGAGCCTGCTTACATCGGTCACAAGTGGGATCAGGGAAATTAGGATTTTGAATGGGAATCATTTTTTGATCCCCAAAAAGTCACAAAATGTACACATTTGTGTGAATGTCTGTGCATGCATGCTAGATAGTCCTGTCATCAGCCATGGATAATGGCATTTTGTCTGTCTACAAGGCACCACGGCCAGGTTAGGACAAACAACCAAGTCATAGCTGGCCACAGTATCCCTCCATTTGACAGAGGCCTCCCCATGTGTGTTAAATGAGACAGTGAAAAATAATCCATATGATGGGATACAAAATGCTGTCCTCTGCATGCTGACACTTGCCTTGCACAATACTTTGAGAAGAGGGCAATAGGCTCATGTTCTTTGGTGGATTTCTGAGTCATTTGTTTGGACAGCCTTGACTGTTAAATCGGCTTGCAAGCTTGTCAGTCAGCAAAATAAACACCATTCTGTGCTAATATCTGCTAGCTTTGCTTTGGACTAGGCCTGCACTGACACTGCACTTTTCTCAGTAGGCCAGAAGGAGGAGATTTGGAAAAGTGTTCACTCAGACGTACTTAGGGGAAATATCGAGTCTAATTGCAATTGATTAAAATAGAAGACCGAAAATTTTTATTAGTTTACAGTTAACACTAGAATGGCTGGGCCTCAACGAGTACCAATAGACACTCTTGGGGTATCTATTTTCACAGTCTATTAAATCGATTTAATATATCCATTAATAGTTGTTTAAGAAACATTATGGTACTAAGAAAATGTATTTCAAAAGAACAGAATAGCATATTTTGAGTTGGAAAATGTTAATAGTCTGTTCTTAGTGGTAATTTTTCCAACAATTGTTTACAGACAGATTATTTCACGAATAATTCACTGTATCACAATTCCAGTGGGTCAGAAGTTTACATACACTAGGTTGATTGTGCCTTTAAACAGCTTGGAAAATTCCAGAAAATGATGTCATGGCTTTAGAAGCTTCTGATAGGATAGTTGACATCATTTGAGTCAGTTGGAGGGTGTATCTGTGGATGTATTTCAAGGCCTACCTTCACACTCAGTGCCTCTTTGCTTGACACCATGGGAAAATCAAAAGAAATCAGCCAGGACCTCAGAAAAATAATTGTAAAAGTCTGGTTCATCCTTGGGAGCCATTTCCAAACGGCTGAAGGTACCACGTTCATCTGTACAAACAATAGTACACAAGTATGAACACCATGGTACCACGCAGCCATCATACCGCTCAGGAAGGAGACGCGTTCTGTCTCCTATAGACGAACATACTTTGGTGAGAAAAGTGCAAATCAATCCCAGAACAACAGCAAAGGAACCTGTGAAGATGCTGGAGGAAACCAGTACAAAAGTATCTATATCCACAGTAAAACCAGTCCTATATCGACATGACCCGAAAGGCTGCTCAGCAAGGAAGAAGAAACTGCTCCAAAACTGCCATAAAAAGCCAGACTACAGTTTGCAACTGCACATGGAGACAAATATCGTACTTTTTGGAGAAATGTCCTCTGGTCTGATGAAACAAAAATAGAACAGTTTGGCCATAATGACTATCGTTATGTTTGTAGGAATAAGGGGGAGGCTTGCAAGCCGAAGAACTCCATCCCAACCGTGAAGCACGGGGGTGGCAGCATCATGTTGTGGGGCTGCTTTGCTGCAGGAGGGACTTGTGCACTTCACAGGGCAATAAATTGCAATGTCCCTACTGTGAGACACCTAAAAAAGCACTACAGGGAAACAGGATGGACATCGGATCGTCCTCGCAGTGGCAGACCACGTGTAACACCTGCACAGGATCAGTACATCCGAGCATCACACCTGCGGGACAGGTACAGGATGGCAACAACAACTGCACGAGTTACACCAAGAACGCACAATCCCTCCATCAGTGCTCAGACTCTCCGCAATAGGCTGAAAGAGGCTGGACTGAGGGCTTGTAGGCCTGTTGTAAGGCAGGTCTTCACCAGACATCACTGGCAACGACTTCACCTATGGACACAAACCCATCGTCGCTGGACCAGACAGGACTGGCAAAAAGTGCTCTTCACTGACGAGTAATGAAATATAATAGAATAAAAATAAAGGATATTTTCCCTTAAACCAACTTTGATCTCACTTTATTTCGATAGATGCCCTACAGATGGTCATACTATCGATAAAGTATCTGTTTGCTAAGGTTACAGTTAGGGTTAGGTTTAGAATAATGGTAAGGGTTAAGTTTAGGGTTAAAATAAGGTTTAGGGCTAGGGTTATGGTTAGGCTTAGTAGATAGTTGAAATGCTACTGAGCTTCTACAGATGGACTTTCAAAATAAAATGTTATCCAAACTGTTGCAGAGTGTCACGACTGCTCACATGTGGAATGTGTGGAACAGCGATTGTTCTAGCAAAAAGTGATATTTTGAGACAGAACCCATTTTTGGCAAATGTAAGTGTCCTAGAAAGCTAGAATCTGCGCTTTCTGATAATGTATAGAAATCAAAACATCTGACCTGGAGGAACCTCTCTAGAAGGATTTGGAAAATGTTCTAAATTTAAAAATGTAAAAGCATGTGCTCTGTTCCCTGTACACATGCTGCGCTGTTCATCAGTCTCTTCATTTACTATTTGTCTGGTGAAGAAAGGTGTTATTTTGTGAAATCAAATTTCAAGCTATTTCAGTGTATTAACTAGCATTCATTTGGAAAAGTCAAGGAATGAGAGTGACATCACTTCAAAAATGACAGAGGTATTACATTTTCTTATTCACATGATGTTCAAAAGACAGAAAGTATTCAGACCACTTTACTTTCTCCACATTTTGTTACATTAAAGCCTTGTTTTAAAATGGATTATATAAAAATTCCTCCTCAATCTACCCATAATACCCCATAATGACAAAGCAAAAACAGGTTTTTAGAAAAGTTTGCAAATGTATTACAAATAAAAAACAGAAACACTTTATTTACATACAGTGCCTTGCGAAAGTATTCGGCCCCCTTGAACTTTGCGACTTTTTGCCACATTTCAGGCATTTCATTTCATGTTAAAAAAGTTTGAAATATCCAATAAATGTCGTTCCACTTCACGATTGTGTCCCACTTGTTGTTGATTCTTCACAAAAAAATACAGTTTTATATCTTTATGTTTGAAGCCTGAAATGTGGCAAAAGGTCGCAAAGTTCAAGGGGGCCGAATACTTTCGCAAGGCACTGTAAGTATTCAGACAATTTGCCATGAAACTCGAACTTAAGATCAGGTGCCTCCTGTTTCCATTGATCATACTTTTTTCTACAACTTGATTGGAGGCCACCTGTGGTAAATTCAATTGATTGGATATGATTTGGAAAGGCACACACCTGTCTATATAAGGTCCCACAGTTGACAGTGCATGTCAGAGCAAAAATCAAGCCATGATGTTGAAGGAATTGTCCTTGGAGCGCTGAGACAGGATTGTGTCGAGGCAGAGATCTGGGGAATGGTACCAAAAAATGTCTGCAGCATTGAAGGTCCCCAAGAACACAGTAGCCTCCATCATTCTTAAATGGAAGACGTTTGTAACCATCAAGACTCTTCCTAGAGCTTGCCGCCTGGCCAAACTGAGCAATTGGGGGAGAAGGTCCCTGGTCAGGGAGGTGACCAAGAACCCGATGGTCACTCTGACCGAGCTCCAGAGTTCCTGAAGGACAACCATCTCTGCAGCACTCCACCAATCAGGCGTTTACGGTAGAGTGGCCAGGCGGAAGCCACTCCTCAGTAAAAGGCACATGACAGCCCGCTTGGAGTTTGCCGAAAGTCTAAAGGACTCTCAGACCATGAGAAACAAGATTGTCTGGTCTGATGAAACCAAGATTGAACTCTTTGCCCTGCATGCCAAGCGTCATGTCTAGAGGAACACTAGCACCATCCCTATGGGGAAGCATGGTGGTGGCAGGATCATGCTGTCAGGATGTTTTTCAGTGGCAGGGACTGGGAGACTAGTCAGGATTGAGGGAAAGATTAACAGAGCAAAGTAGAGAGATCCTTGATGAAAACCTGCTCCAAAGCGCTCAGGAGCTCAGATCGGGGTGATGGTTCACCTTCCAACAGGACAACGACCCCAAGCACACAGCCAAGACAACGCAGGAGTGGCTTCGGGACAAGTCTCTAAATATCCTTGAGTTGCCCAGTCAGAACCCAGACTTGAACCTGATTGAACATCTCTGTAGAGACCTGAAAATAGCCGTGCAGCGATGCCCCTCATCCAACTTGACGGAGCTTGAGAGGATTTGCGGAGAAGA
Organism: Oncorhynchus gorbuscha; assembly: GCF_021184085.1. Taxonomy (NCBI): domain Eukaryota; kingdom Metazoa; phylum Chordata; class Actinopteri; order Salmoniformes; family Salmonidae; genus Oncorhynchus; species Oncorhynchus gorbuscha. Next base: position 4,898 of record NW_025753482.1, read on the forward strand.
ATGGGATAAACTTCCCAAATACAGGTGTGCCAAGCTTGTAGCATCATACCCAAGGCAACTCAAGGCTGTAATCACTGCCAAAGGTGCTTCAAGAAAGTACTGAGTAGAGGGTCTGAATACTTATGTAAATGTCATATTTCAGTTTTTTATTGTATTCATCATTTTGCTAAAATTTAGAAACTTTTTTTCTTTGTCATCATGAGGTGTTTTGTGTAGATTGGTGATGGGTAAAAAACTATTTCATCCATTTCATAATGAGTCTGTAATTTGAAAAAAGTCAAGGGGTCTGAATACTTTACGAATGCACAAATTGTGGTTCTTTAAAATAAAAAAATATTTAACTAGGCAAGTCAGTTAATAGGGTCTTTATTCTTTCAGTGAATTATGGAACCGTTCCGTATTTTATCGAACGGGTGGCATCCATAAGTCGAAATATTGCTGTTACATTGCACAACCTTCAATGTTATGTCACAATTATGTACAATTCTGGCAAATTAATTACGGTCTTTGTTAGGAAGAAATGGTCCTCGCACAGTTCGCAAAGAGCCACGCAGCCCAAACTGCTGCATATACCCTGACTCTGCTTGCACAGAATGCAATTTCCCTAGTTAAAATAAATTAATGTTAGCAGGCAATATTAACTAAATATTCAGGTTTAAAATATGTATACTTGTGTATTGATTTTAAGAAAGGCATTGATGTTTATGGTTAGGTACACATTGGTGCAACGACAGTGCTTTTGTCGCGAATGCGCTTGTTAAATCATCACCCATTTGGCAAAGTAGGCTGTGATTCGATGATGAATTAACAGGCACCGCATCGATTATATGCAACGCAGGACAAGCTAGATAAACTAGTAATATCATCAACCATGTGTAGTTAACTAGTGATTATGTTAAGATTGATTGTTTTTTATAAGATAAGTTTAATGCTAGCTAGCACCTTACCGTGGCTCCTTGCAGCACTCACATAACAGGTAGTCAGCCTGCCACGCAGTCTCCTCGTGGAGTACAATGTAATTGGCTATAATCGGTGTCCAAAAATACCGATTACCGATTGTTATGAAAACTTGAAATCTGCCCTAATTAATCGGCCATTCTGATTAATCGGTTGACCTCTAGCAACGACAGTGGAGGGCAAGTTTTGCCACTCCAAATGAGCATGCCAATAACAGTTCCCCTATTACCACAATTAGCTAAAGAGCTGGTAAGTTTTTGTAAAGTGAGACAGACTGAATGGCATTAACTCTGGTGCGTGAAGTCTCAAAAGACCAAAAATACCTTTTTTTTCCCTTTCACCTTTATTTAACCAGGTAGGCTAGTTGAGAACACCGTTAATTAACCAGGTAGGCTAGTTGAAAACACCTTTATTTAACCAGGTAGGCTAGTTGAGAACAAGTTCTCATTTACAACTGCGACCTGGCCAAGATAAAGCAAAGCAGTTCGACACATACAACAACACAGAGTTACACATGGAATAAACAAACATACAATCAATAATACAGTAGAAAAATATATATACAGCATGTGCAAATGAGGTAGGATAAGAAAGGTAAGGCAATAAATAGGCCATGGTGGAAAAGTAATTACAATATAGCAATTAAACACTGGAATGGTAGGATGTGCAGAAGATGAATGTGCAAGTTGAGATACTGGGGTGCAAAGGAGCAAGATAAATAAATAAATACAGTATGGAGATGAGGTATTTTGAATGGGCTATTTACAGATGAGCTATGTACAGGTTCAGTGATCTGTGAGCTGCTCTGACAGCTGGTGCTTAAAGCTAGTGAGGGAGGTAAGAGTCTCCAGCTTCAGAGATTTTGCAGTTCGTTCCAGTCATTGGCAGCAGAGAACTAGAAGGAGAGGCGGCCAAAGGAAGAATTGGCTTTGGGGGTGACCAGTGAGATATACCTGCTGGAGCGCGTGTTACGGGTGGGTGCTGCTATGGTGGACAGTGAGCTGAGACATGGCGGGGATTTACCTAGCAGAGACTTGTAGATGACCCGGAGCCAGTGGGTTTGGCGACGAGTATGAAGGGAGGGCCAGCCAAAGAGATCATAGAGGTCGCAGTGGTGGGTAGTACATGTGGCTTTGGTGACAAAACGGATGGCACTGTGATAGACTGCATCCAATTTGTTGAGTAGAGTGTTGGAGTTTTTTTGTAAATGACATCGCTGAAGTCGAGGATCGATAGGATGGTCAGTTCTACGACGGTATGTTTGGCAGCATGAGTGAGAGGCTTTGTTTGCGAAATAGGAATCTGATTTCTTGATTTAATTTTGGATTGGGGATGTTTAATGTGAATCTGGAAGGAGAGTTTACAGTCTAACCAGACACCTAGGTATTTGTAGTTGTCCACGTATTCAAAGTCAGAACCATCCAGAGTAGTGATGCTGGACGGGCGGGCAGGTGCAGGCAGCGATCAGTTGAAGAGCATGCATTTAGTTTTACTTGCATTTAAGAGCAGTTGGAGGCCACGGAAAAATAGTTGTATGGCATTGAAGCTCATTTGGAGGTTAGTTAACACAGTGTCCAACAAAGGGACGGAGGTATACATAATGGTGTCGTCTGCGTAGAGATGGATCCAAGAATCACTAGCAGCGAGAGCAACATCATTGATGTATACAGAGAAGAGAGTCGGCCCAAGAATTTAACCCTGTGGTACCCCCATAGAGACTGCCAGAGGTCCGGACAACAGGCCCTCCGATTTGACATACTGAACACTATCGGAGAAGTAGTTGGTGAACCAAGCGAGGCAATCATTTGAGAAACCAAGGCTGTTGAGTCTGCCAATAAGAATGTTGTGATTGACAGAGTCGAAAGCCTTAGCCAGGTCGATGAATACGGCTGCGGCTGAATCGGTATTGACTTTTTTTGGTTCTCCAAAAATTTGTATCGGTATTGGCTTTGAAAAATCATAATCGGTCGACCTCTAGTCGTTGCAAATGACTGCTAAATATAAATACACACATGCATGCCGCATGAAGCCTGCACTCTGCCACACGCACACGCACAGCATGTCAGTCACCCAGTGTGTTGTTTGGGACTGTGTTTGTAGTAGGTCATGTTCTCAACACCATTGAGAGTGTGGAGGCTGACTCTTGCCGACCTGCTCCAGTGCTCAACTGTGTTGTGACGTTACGCTTCAAAGAGCCAGAGCAAGGCTGGCACTTATCAGCATGCAGCGTGCACAGCAGGCACGGCACACTCATGTACACACACACACATGCGCACATATATACACACACCTGTGCTCACATACATGCCTCTTTTATATACAAATTATTCAGCTGACAAGCAACATCAACACTGCATCTTTCCCAGCCTTTAGCCCGCTCTGCCATTATGATTCAGACAAACTGGGGGAAATAAAACCAATCCTGTTGATTTTCACAAAGGAGTTGACTTCACTTCCTAAGTAATGGAATATTGCTGTATAATGTCTCTCAGTGCACCATTTTTCAAAAAACAATTGGATCTTAAAACTTGAGGTCGATCGATTATGATTTTTCAACGCCAATACCGATTATTGGTGGACCAAATAAAGCTGTGCCGATTGTAAGGAAAATATTTATCATAATGACAATTACAACAATACTGAATGAACAATGAGCACTTTTATTTTAACTTAATATAATACATAAATATAATCTATTTAGTCTCAAATAAATAATGGAACATGTTCAATTTGGTTTAAGTGTTGGAGAAGAAAGGAAAAGTGCAATATGTGCCATGTAAAAAAGCTAACGTTTATGTTCCTTGCTCAGAACACGAGAACATATGAAAGCTGATGGTTCAATATTCCTAGTTCTTCAACATTCCCAGTTAAGAAGTTTTAGGTTTCAGTTATTATAGAAATCATGACATGTCGACTATTTCTCATGATACCATTTGTATTTCATATACCTTTTACTATGGGCACTTTAGTATTGCCAGCCTAATCTCAGGAGTTGATAGGCTTGAAGTCATAAACAGCGCTGTATCATGACACAAGGCGAGACCCAGATGCAGACACAGGAGGCAGATTGTTGGAGTCTTACCATGTTTAATAATCCAAAAGGAATAGGCAACAGAATAGTAGTGGACAGCCAAACGGTCAAAACCAGATCAGAGTCCAGGAGGTACAGAGTGGCAGAAAGGCCTGTGGTCAAGGCAGGCAGAATGGTCAGGCAGGCGGGTACGGAGTCCAGAACAGGCAAAGGTCAAAACCGGGAGGACTTATAAAAAGAGAATAGCAAAGGCAGGAGTACGGGAAGAACACTGGTTGACTTGGATCATACAAGACGAACTGGCACAGAGAGACAGGAAACACAGGGATAAATACACTGGAGCGACACTTGGAGTGATCAGGGTGTGACACGCAGTGCTTCAAGCACTGCTAAGAGCTTCTGCGAAACGCAGTAAAATGCTGTTTGAATGAATGCTTACGAGCCTGCTGCTGCTTACCACTGCTCAGTCAGACTGCTCTATCAAATTATAGTCTTAATTATAATATAATAAACACCGAAATACGAGCCTTTGGTCATTTATATGGTCAAATCCAGAAACTATAATTTCTAAAACAAAACGTTTATTCTTTCAGTGAAATACAGAACCGTTCTGTATTTTATTGAACTGGTGGCAACCCTAAGTCTAAATATTGCTGTTACATTGCACAACCTTCAATGTTGTATCATAATTATGTACAATTCTGGCAAATTAATTACGGTCTTTGTTAGGAAGAAACACAGTAAACAAAGAGCCAGGCAGCCCAAACTGTTGCATCTACCCTAACTCTGCTTGCACTGAATCCAAGAGAAGTGACACATTTCCCTAGTTAGTATTGTCTGCTAACATGCATTTATTTTAACTAAATATGCAGGTTTAAAAAATATACTTCTGTGTACTGATTTAAAGAAAGGCATTGATGTTTATGGTTAGGTACATTTGTGAAAAGATTGTGCTTTTTTGCAAATGCGCATTTGTTATATCATCACCCGTTTGGCGAAGTTGGAGTAGGCTGTAAGTCAATGATAAATTAACAGGCACCGCATTGATTATATCTAACGCAGCTACAGTTGAAGTCGAAAGTTTGCATACACTTAGGTTGGAGTCATTAAAACTCGTTTTTCAACCACTCCACAAATGTCCTGTTTAACAAACTATAGTTTTTGTAAGTCGGTTAGGACATCTACTTTGTTCATGACACAAGTCATGTGTCCAACAATTCTTAACAGACCTATTTCACTTATAATTCACTGTATCTCAGTTCCAGTGGGTCAGAAGTTTGCATACACTAGGTTGACTGTTCCATTAAACAGGTTGGGAAATTCCAGAAAATTATGTCATGGCTTTAGAAGTTTCTGTTAGGCTAATTGACATCATTTAAGTCAATTGGAGGTGTACCTGTGGATGTATTTCAAAGCCTACCTTCAAACTCAGCACCTCTTTGTTTGACATAATGGGAAAATCAAAAAAAGAAATCAGCCAGTCTCAGCCAGTCTACAAAATGTGTAGACCTCCAGAAGTCTGGTTCATTCTCGCCTGAAGGTACCACGTTCATCTGTACAAACAATAGTACGCAAGTATAAACACCATGGGACCACGCAGCCGCTATACCGCTCTGGAAGGAGATGCATTCTGTCTCCTAGAGATGAACGTACTTTGGTGAGAAAAGTGCAAATCAATACCAGAACAACAGCAAAGGACCTTGTGAAGATGCTGGAGGAAACCGATACAAAAGTATCTATATACACAGTA
>NW_025753483.1:0-10634 GCF_021184085.1 Oncorhynchus gorbuscha
AGACCTCAGAATGGTGTTGTACAGACCTCAGAATGGTGTTGTACCGACCTCAGACTGGTGTTGTACAGACCTCAGACTGGTGTTGTACCGACCTCAGAATGGTGTTGTACCGACCTCAGACTGGTGTTGTACCGACCTCAGACTGGTGTTGTACCGACCTCAGAATGGTGTTGTACCGACCTCAGAATGGTGTTGTACCGACCTCAGAATGGTGTTGTACCGACCTCAGACTGGTGTTGCACAGACCTCAGACTGGTGTTGCACAGACCTCAGACTGGTGTTGCACCGACCTCAGACTGGTGTTGTACAGACCTCAGACTGGTGTTGTACCGACCTCAGACTGGTGTTGTACAGACCTCAGACTGGTGTTGCACCGACCTCAGACTGGTGTTGCACCGACCTCAGACTGGTGTTGTACCGACCTCAGACTGGTGTTGTACCGACCTCAGACTGGTGTTGTACAGACCTCAGACTGGTGTTGTACCGACCTCAGACTGGTGTTGTACAGACCTCAGACTGGTGTTGTACAGACCTCAGACTGGTGTTGTACCGACCTCAGACTGGTGTTGTACTGACCATTGGTGGTGAGCCTCAGACTGGTGTTGTACTGACTGGTGTTGTACTGACCATTGGTGGTGAGCCTCAGACTGGTGTTGTACTGACTTCAGACTGGTGTTGACTGACCATTGGTGGTGAGCCTCAGACTCGTGTTGTACTGACCATTGGTGGTGAGCTTCAGACTGGGGCTACTAGACTAGAGTAGGACATGATGGTGTCTCATCCTCGTGTTGTACTGACAATTGGTGGTGAGCCTCAGACTGGTGCTACTAGACTAGAGCAGGACACGATGGATGTCTCAGACAGGACATGATGGATGTCTCAGACAGGACATGTTGGGTGTCTCAGACAGGACATGATGGGTGTCTCAGACAGGACATGTTGGGTGTCTCAGACAGGACATGATGGGTGTCTCAGACAGGACATGATGGGTGTCTCAGGCAGGACATGATGGGTGTCTCAGGCAGGACAAGATGGGTGTCTCAGGCAGGACAAGATGGGTGTCTCAGGCAGTACAAGATGGGTGTCTGACTGGTGCTACTAGACTAGAGCAGAACATGATGGGTGTCTCAGACAGGACATGATGGGTGTCTATGACAGGACATGTTGGATGTCTCTGACAGGACATGATGGGTGTCTCTGACAGGACATGATGGGTGTCTCAGACAGGACATGATGGGTGTCTCTGACAGGACATGATGGGTGTCTCTGACAGGACATGATGGGTGTCTCTGACAGGACATGATGGGTGTCTCTGACATGACATGTTGGGTGTCTGACAGGATGTCTCTGACAGGACATGTTGGGTGTCTCAGACAGGACATGTTGGGTGTCTCTGACAGGATGTCTCAGACAGGACATGATGGGTGTCTCTGACAGGACATGTTGGGTGTCTCTGACAGGACATGTTGGGTGTCTCTGACAGGACATGTTGGGTGTCTCTGACAGGATGTCTCAGACTCAGTCTGTAATGCCACCACCAATTGTAGGTAGAACCTAACCTTTTTTAATTTCTCTTCTAGAGCCCGTTATTGTTTGCCCTGACTTGCCCTGCGTAACAGGTCAGTATTTACTTGTTACTGTATACTCTATTGTCATTGTACAAGATTAGTCTTTCATCCGAGTTATACTGTCTGGAAAAATACACAATTGGTCAATTTGTACTACATTATACAGTAATGATAAGGTTTCAAACTAAAATATATGACTGAGCGTTCACTGACTTTGCCTTCATCAGAACCAGAGGTGGCACAGTGTATTGACAGACCTGTTGACCTGGTGTTTCTTCTGGACGGTTCTGAACGTCTTGGTTATGAGAACTTCAACCAAGTCCGTGACTTCGTCCAGCACTTGGCGAACCACTTGACGCTGGCGCAGGACAAGAACGATCGCCAGGGAGCCCGCATGGCGCTGCTACAGTACGGAGGAGAAGCTGAGCATCACCTGGCCTTTCACATGACCCACGACCTTCCGTCCATCCTAGAGGGTCTGGCCAGCATGGACTATCATGACATGTCTTCTTCTATGGTGGGGGCGGCCATCTCACACACCGTAGACCACGTTCTGACGCGGCTCAACGTCCGCCAGACCAGACGCCACGCCGAGCTCAACTTCGTCTTCATCACTGACGGCGTCACCGGGAGGAAGGGGCTGGACGAGGGGGTCGACGCCATGCGAAACAACCAGGCAGTCTCCACGGTGATCGCCATGGGGACCGACGTGGAACAGGAAGTGTTGGAGAAGCTGGCCTTAAAGGACCAGTACGCCATCTTTAAAGGAACAGACTTCTATGAGCTCAACAAGCACAGCTTCCTAGATCGGTTCCATCAGTGGGTCTGTTAAAGGGGATATTTTGATTTGGACTTTTCACGTTTATGGATATCACGGTATTAAAATGATTGAGGTCAAGTTAATGTTGATAATTAATGGATTAGGGTTAGTTTGAGGGTCAGGGTGTAAAGGTCAGGTGTGAAGGTTGTTTAAGGGTTAGTGTAAGGGTGTACATTTCCCCATTGAGATCATACATTTACATTTACATTTAAGTCATTTAGCAGACGCTCTTATCCAGAGCTACTTACAAATTGGTGCATTCACCTTATGACATCCAGTGGAACAGTCACTTTACAATAGTGCATCTAAATCTTAAAGGGGGGGGTGAGAAGGATTACTTATCCTATCCTAGGTATTCCTTAAAGAGGTGGGGTTTCAGGTGTCTCCGGAAGGTGACTGCATTGATTTACCATCAAGTGAAACCTCAAGCAAGAGTCAATACAAGATCAGTCACAGGGCTGTTTGTTTGTGTTTCAATGGATTTTGCTGAATATTTTATTAATTACGTACAAACTGGATATGTTTTATAAGAATTCATTAAAGATATGTAAGTAGTGTTCAGCAAACATACCCATATAGAGTGATGGACGGCTGAATCTGTACTGTTCACATTCTTCTCCTTCCTCCTCCTCCTCCCCCTCCTTGTCTTCTACCTCACATCCAAGAAGAACCATGTTTGAACTCCAACATCACACCACACACAAGTCAGGTAGAGCGTCCATACAATACTATATCCAGTATCGTATAACACAGGAGCTGCTGCTACTTCTCTTTTCCTCAGCAGTCAGGAACTGAGGACATAATCAAGCTCCAGCCAGGGTTGATCAGTCACATGAGGACATAATCAAGCTTCAGCCAGGGTTGATCAGTCACATGAGGACATAATCAAGCTTCAGCCAGGGTTGATCAGTCACATGAGGACATAATCAAGCTTCAGCCAGGGTTGATCAGTCACATGAGGACATAATCAAGCTCCAGCCAGGGTTGATCAGTCACATGAGGACATAATCAAGCTCAAAGCAGGGTTGATCAGTCACATGAGGACATAATCAAGCTCCAGCCAGGGTTGATCAGTCACATGAGGACATAATCAAGCTCAAAGCAGGGTTGATCAGTCACATGAAGACAGGATCAAACTTCAGTCTGGATGATCAGTCAAATGAGACTAACTGCTAGGATGAAGATAAAGGAACAGCCAGGCTGAATATAAAGGAACAGCCAGGCTGAAGATAAAGGAACAGCCAGGCTGAAGGTAAAGGAACAGCCAGGCTGAAGATAAAGGAACAGCCAGGCTGAAGATAAAGGAACAGCCAGGCTGAAGATAAAAGAACAGCCAGGCTGAAAATAAAAGAACAGCCAGGCTGAAGATAAAGGAACAGCTAGGCTGAAGATAAAAGAACAGCCAGGCTGAAGATAAAGGAACAGCCAGGCATGAAGTTTAAAGAACAGCCAGGCTGAAGATAAAGGAACAGCCAGGCTGAAGATAAAGGAACAGCCAGGCTGAAGATAAAAGAACAGCCAGGCTGAAGATTAAGGAACAGCCAGGCTGAAGATAAAGGAACAGACAGGCTGAAGATAAAGGAACAGCCAGGCTGAAGATAAAAGAACAGCCAGGCTGAAGATTAAGGAACAGCCAGGCTGAAGATAAAGGAACAGCCAGGCTGAAGATAAAGGAACAGCCAGGCTGAAGATAAAGGAACAGCCAGGCTGAAGATTAAGGAACAGCCAGGCTGAAGATAAAGGAACAGCCAGGCTGAAGATAAAGGAACAGCCAGGCTGAAGATTAAGGAACAGCCAGGCTGAAGATAAAGATACAGCTAAAGGAACAGCTAGACGGAACAGTCTCTGGTACTGAGGGTTGGGGATGTGGTAACCACCTGGAACAGTCTCTGGTACTGAGGGTTGGGGATGTGGTAACCACCTGGAACAGTCTCTGGTACTGAGGGTTGGGGATGTGGTAACCACCTGGAACAGTCTCTGGTACTGAGGGTTGGGGATGTGGTAACTACCTGGAACAGTCTCTGGTACTGAGGGTTGGGGATGTGGTAACTACCTGGAACAGTCTCTGGTACTGGGGATGTGGTAACCACCTGGAACAGTCTCTGGTACTGAGGGTTGGGGATGTGGTAACTACCTGGAACAGTCTCTGGTACTGAGGGTTGGGGATGTGGTAACTACCTGGAACAGTCTCTGGTACTGGGGATGTGGTAACCACCTGGAACAGTCTCTGGTACTGAGGGTTGGGGATGTGGTAACTACCTGGAACAGTCTCTGGTAATGGGGATGTGGTAACTACCTGGAACAGTCTCTGGAACTGAGGATGTGGTAGCTACATGGAACAGTCGCTGGTACTGAGGGTTGGGGATGTGGTAACTACCTGGAACAGTCTCTGGTACTGGGGATGTGGTAACCACCTGGGACAGTCTCTGGTACTGAGGGTTGGGGATCTGGTAACTACCTGGAACAGTCTCTGGTACTGAGGATGTAGTAACTACCTGGAACAGTCTCTGGTACTGAGGGTTGGGGATGTGGTAACTACCTGGAACAGTCTCTGGTACTGAGGATGTGGTAACTACCTGGAACAGTCTCTGGTACTGAGGGTTGGGGATGTGGTATCTACCTGGAACAGTCTCTGGTACTGGGGGTTGGGGATGTGGTAACTACCTGGAACAGTCTCTGGTACTGAGGGTTGGGGATGTGGTAACTACCTGGAACAGTCTCTGGTACTGAGGGTTGGGGATGTGGTAACTACCTGGAACAGTCTCTGGTACTGAGGGTTGGGGATGTGGTAACTACCTGGAACAGTCTCTGGTACTGAGGGTTGGGGATGTGGTAACTACCTGGAACAGTCTCTGGTACTGAGGGTTGGGGATGTGGTAACTACCTGGAACAGTCTCTGGTACTGAGGGTTGGGGATGTGGTAACTACCTGGAACAGTCTCTGGTTCTGGGGGTTGGGGATGTGGTAACTACCTGGAACAGTCTCTGGTACTGAGGGTTGGGGATGTGGTAACTACCTGGAACAGTCTCTGGTACTGGGGGTCGGGGATGTGGTTGACCTTGAAGAGATCATTATTCTCTCCATCCCCATCTACCAACATCATGGAGTCAGAGAGTTCACCGCTACCCTTCTTTAACCAGGAAATACAACCATCAAAAACAACTTCTGAAGGCCTTTGCAGGGTGATAACAGTCAGACAGAATACCAGGGATTGTGCAACACAAGTTGAGCAGGGAGTTGCGACACTAAAGTCAGAAATAGAGATTTTAAAAATGCCTTACCTTTGATGATCTTCTTCTGTTGGCACTCCAAAAGGTCCCAGTTACATCAAAATGGTCCTTTTGTTCGATAATGGCCTTCTTTATATCCATAAAAACTCAGTTTAGCTGGCGCGCTTCAGTCAGTAATCCATCCAGTTTCCCTCCATCAAAATGCATACAAAAGGATCCCAAATGTTACTAATGAACTTTTCCAAACAAGTCAAACAACGTTTATAATCAAACCTTAGGTACCCTAATAGGCAAATAAACAATCAAATTTAAGACAGAGAATAGTATATTCATTACTGGAAATAAATAAGAAAGAACAAGCTTTCCTCCACACGCTTGGAAACACCACAGCCAAAATGGGAGCCACCTAGAAAAACTACAATTTCTGGGTTACTAAAAAAAGAAATAAACTCATTCTAAGCCTCAAACTCATTCTAAACTCATTCTAAAAACTGTTGGCATCTAGTGGAAGCCCTAGGAACTGCAATCTGGGGGGACTTGGCTTTATGATTAAAGTTCTAGCCATTGAAAATAGTAGTAAGCTGAATTCTTTGGGGGGGATGGTTTGTCCTCGGGGTTTCGCCTGCCATATCAGTTCTGTTATACTCACAGACATCATTTTAACAGTTTTAGAAACTTTTGAGTGTTTTCTATCTAAATCTACCAATTACATGCATATCCTAGCGTCTGGGCCTGAGTAGTAGGCAGTTTACTTTGGGCACGCTTTTCATCCGGACGTGAAAATACTGCCCCCTATCCCTAAGAAGTTTTAACAATTGACATGAATACTGGATCCTAGCTTTCTCCTGGATTCACCTGGTCGGTGTGTCATGGAAAGCGCAGGTGTTCTTAATGTTTTGTAAACTCAGTGTATGTCATGGAAAGAGCAGGTGTTCTTAATGTTTTGTACACTCAGTGTATGTCAGACCCTCATAAATCTAGAGTGTTTAGATAATGGCAGCCATCTTGGACAGGGATATACTTTATTTCACTGTATGGACAGATCCCTCTCCCCTTCTATAGTGTCATCCTCCTGTCCATCCTCCTGTCATCGTTGAGACATCACACAACATCTCTCTCCAGTTCTGAACTGTCTGTAGAGCATGGCGCTTGTAACGCCAGGGTAGTGGGTTCGATCCCCGGGACCACCCATACATAGAATGTATGCACACATGACTGTAAGTCGCTTTGGATAAAAGCGTCTGCTAAATGGCATATATTATATTATTTACGTCATCTTTCTGGCGTGTCTGTGCATCTACCACAACTTCCTGGGCATCTCCTCACATACCTGCAGGGTGCAGGGGTCAGACACAGTCAGTAAGTTCCCAACCAGAGAGTCAGCACCACATTACTGGCTAAATACTCATTCACACTCTCAGTCTTCTGTGGCCTCTTCAGACAATCACATGGTTCAGTAGCCTGGATCAAATAAAATGTTATTTGTCACCTGCTTCGTGTAGACTAACAGTGAAATGCTTCCTCATGGGCCCTTCCCAACAATGCAGAGAGAAAAATAATAACAAGGGGAATAAATCCATAATGAGTAACAATATCTTGGCTATATGCACAGGGTACCAGTACTGAGTCAATGTGCATGGGTATGAGGTAATAACTTGGTTATATACACAGGGTACCAGTACTGAGTCAATGTCCATGGGTATGAGGTAATAACTTGGTTATATACACAGGGTACCAGTACTGAGTCAATGTGCATGGGTATGAGGTAATAACTTGGTTATATACACAGGGTACCAGTACTGAGTCAATGTCCATGGGTATGAGGTAATAACAGTTATATACACAGGGTACCAGTACTGAGTCAATGTGCATGGGTATGAGGTAATAACTTGGTTATATACACAGGGTACCAGTACTGAGTCAATGTCCATGGGTTTGAGGTAATAACTTGGTTATATACACAGGGTACCAGTACTGAGTCAATGTGCATGGGTATGAGGTAATAACTTGGTTATATACACAGGGTACCAGTACTGAGTCAATGTGCATGGGTATGAGGTAATAACTTGGTTATATACACAGGGTACCAGTACTGAGTCAATGTGCATGGGGATGAGGTAATAACTTGGTTATATACACAGGGTACCAGTACTGAGTCAATGTGCATGGGTATGAGGTAATAACTTGGTTATATACACAGGGTACCAGTACTGAGTCAATGTGCATGGGGATGAGGTAATAACTTGGTTATATACACAGGGTACCAGTACTGAGTCAATGTGCATGGGTATAAGTGATAATAACTTGGTTATATACACAGGGTACCAGTACTGAGTCAATGTGCATGGGGATGAGGTAATAACTTGGTTATATACACAGGGCAACCAGTACTGAGTCAATGTGCATGGGGATGAGGTAATAACTTGGTTATATACACAGGGTACCAGTACTGAGTCAATGTGCATGGGGATGAGGTAATAACTTGGTTATATACACAGGGTACCAGTACTGAGTCAATGCGCATGGGGATGAGGTAATAACTTGGTTATATACACAGGGTACCAGTACTGAGTCAATGTGGGTATGAGGTAATAACTTGGTTATATACACAGGGTACCAGTACTGAGTCAATGTGCATGGGTATGAGGTAACAACTGGTTTATATACACAGGGTACAGTACTGAGTCAATGTGCATGGGTATGAGGTAATAGCTTGGTTATACACAGGGTACCAGTACTGAGTCAATGTGCATAGGTATGGGGAGTAATAGCAGTTTGCTATGCTTTTACAGGGTACCAGTACTGAGTCAATGTGCATGGGGGATGAGGTAATAACGGTTATATGCACGGGGTACCAGTACTGAGTCAATGTGCATGGGTATGAGGTAATAACTTGGTTATATACACAGGGTACCAGTACTGAGTCAATGTGCATGGGTATGAGGTAATAACTTGGTTATATACACAGGGTACCAGTACTGAGTCAATGTGCATGGGTATGAGGTAATAACTTGGTTATATACACAGGGTACCAGTACTGAGTCAATGTGCATGGGTATGAGGTAATAACTTGGTTATATACACAGGGTACCAGTACTGAGTCAATGTGCATGGGTATGAGGTAATAACTTGGTTATATACACAGGGAACCAGTACTGAGTCAATGTGCATGGGTATGAGGTAATAACTTGGTTATATACACAGGGTACCAGTACTGAGTCAATGTCCATGGGTTTGAGGTAATAACTTGGTTATATACACAGGGTACCAGTACTGAGTCAATGTCCATGGGTTTGAGGTAATAACTTGGTTATATACACAGGGTACCAGTACTGAGTCGACGTGCAGGGGTATGAGGTAATAACTTGGTTATATACACAGGGTACCAGTACTGAGTCAATGCGCATGGGGATGAGGTAATAACTTGGTTATATGCACAGGGTACCAGTACTGAGTCAATGTGCATGGGTATGAGGTAATAACTTGGTTATATGCACAGGGTACCAGTACTGAGTCAATGTGCATGGGTATGAGGTAATAACTTGGTTATATACACAGGGTACCAGTACTGAGTCAATGTCCATGGGTTTGAGGTAATAACTTGGTTATATACACAGGGTACCAGTACTGAGTCGACGTACAGGGGTATGAGGTAATAACTTGGTTATATACACAGGGTACCAGTACTGAGTCAATGTCCATGGGTTTGAGGTAATAACTTGGTTATATACACAGGGTACCAGTACTGAGTCGACGTACAGGGGTATGAGGTAATAACTTGGTTATATACACAGGGAACCAGTACTGAGTCAATGTGCATGGGTATGAGGTAATAACTTGGTTATATACACAGGGTACCAGTACTGAGTCAATGTGCATGGGTATGAGGTAATAACTTAGTTATATACACAGGGTACCAGTACTGAGTCAATGTCCATGGGTTTGAGGTAATGACTTGGTTATATACACAGGGTACCAGTACTGAGTCAATGTCCATGGGTTTGAGGTAATAACTTGGTTATATACACAGGGTACCAGTACTGAGTCAATGTCCATGGGTTTGAGGTAATAACTTGGTTATATACACAGGGTACCAGTACTGAGTCGACGTACAGGGGTATGAGGTAATAACTTGGTTATATACACAGGGAACCAGTACTGAGTCAATGTGCATGGGTATGAGGTAATAACTTGGTTATATACACAGGGTACCAGTACTGAGTCAATGTGCATGGGTATGAGGTAATAACTTACCCCTGCACATTGACTGTCCTTAATTTGTTCAAAAAAAGTTTGTTCAAAACTTTTCTCTCTCTCTCTTTGAGTCAACTACTCACCACATTTTATGCAGTGCAGTGCTAGCTAGCTGTAGCTTCTGCTCTCAGTACTAGATTCATTCTCTGAACCTTTGATTGGGTGGACAACATGTCAGTTGATGCTGAAAGAGCTCTGATAGGCTGGAGGATGTACAATGGAAGTTGTCATAATTATTGTGTAAGTCTATGGAAGGGGGTGAGAATCATGAGCCTCCTAGGTTTTGTATTGGAGTCAATGTACACAGAGGAGGATGGAAGCGAACTGTCCTCTGGTTAAACCTTGGTGCTACCCTACAGAGTGCTGTTGAGGCTACTGCAGACCTTCAGTGAAAAACAGTGTTTTAATCAATTATTTGGTGACGTGAATATATGTTGTGTAAATTTATCTCAAATTGATAACTTTTTATTATTTATAATATTAATATTTCACTATTTTTATGAAATTCACAGGAGCATGGTCCTCCCCTTCCTCCTCTGAGAAGCCTCCACACGGGCTGCCTCTGAAATGAGGCAGGTCCTCCCCTTCCTCCTCTGAGAAGCCTCCACACGGGCTGCCTCTGAAATGAGGCAGGTCCTCCCCTTCCTCCTCTGAAATGAGGATGGTCCTCCCCTTCCTCCTCTGAGAAGCCTCCACACGGGCTGCCTCTGAAATGAGGCAGGTCCTCCCCTTCCTCCTCTGAGAAGCCTCCACACGGGCTGG
>NW_025753484.1:0-10634 GCF_021184085.1 Oncorhynchus gorbuscha
CCCTTAAAGGTCAATGCTACTGCCCCTTAAAGGTCAATGCTACTGCCCCTTAAAGGTCAATGCTACTGCCCCTTAAATGTCAACGCTACTGCCCCTTAAAGGTCAATGCTACTGCCCCTTAAAGGTCAATGCTACTGCCCCTTAAAGGTCAATGCTACTGCCCCTTAAAGGTCAAGACAACTGCCCCTTAAAGGTCAATGCTACTGCCCCTTAAAGGTCAAGACAACTGCCCCTTAAAGGTCAATGCTACTGCCCCTTAAAGGTCAACGCTACTGCCCCTTAAAGTTCAACACTACTGCCCCTTAAAGGTCAACACTACTGCTCCTCAAAGGTCAACCCAACTGCCCTCTAAAGGTCAACACTACCACTCTGGGTATTCTCTAACACCCTGAGACAACCCCTCTGAGTATTCTCTAACACCCTGAGACAACCACTCTGGGTATTCTTTAACACCCTGAGACAACCCCTCTGGGTATTCTCTAACACCCTGAGACAACCACTCTGGGTATTCTCTAAAACCCTGAGACAACCACTCTGGGTATTCTCTAACATCCTGAGACAACCACTCTGGGTATTCTCTAACACCCTGAGACAACCACTCTGGGTATTCTCTAACACCCTGAGACAACCACTCTGGGTATTCTCTAACACCCTGAGACAACCACTCTGGGTATTCTCTAAAACCCTGAGACAACCAGTACAGAGACAAAGTGGAATCTCAATTCAATGGCTCAGACACAAGAGGCATGTGGCAGGGTCTACAGTCAATCACGGACTACAAGATGAAATCCAGCCCAGTCACGGACCAGGATGTCTTGCTCCCAGGCAGACTAAATAACTTTTTTGCCCGCTTTGAGGACAATACAGTGCCACTGACACGGCCTGCAACGGAAACATGCAGTCTCTCCTTCACGGCAGCCGAGGTGAGTAAGACATTTAAACGTGTTAACCCTCGCAAGGCTGCAGGCCCAGACGGCATCCCCAGCCGCGCCCTCCGAGCATGCGCAGACCAGCTGGCCGGTGTGTTTACGGACATATTCAATCAATCCCTATACCAGTCTGCTGTTCCCACATGCTTCAAGAGGGCCACCATTGTTCCTGTTCCCAAGAAAGCTAAGGTAACTGAGCTAAACGACTACCGCCCCGTAGCACTCACTTCCGTCATCATGAAGTGCTTTGAGAGACTAGTCAAGGACCATATCACCTCCACCCTACCTGACACCCTAGACCCACTCCAATTTGCTTACCGCCCAAATAGGTCCACAGACGATGCAATCTCAACCACACTGCACACTGCCCTAACCCACCTGGACAAGAGGAATACCTATGTGAGAATGCTGTTCATCGACTACAGCTCGGCATTCAACACCATAGTACCCTCCAAGCTCGTCATCAAGCTCGAGACCCTGGGTCTCGACCCCGCCCTGTGCAACTGGGTACTGGACTTCCTGACGGGCCGCCCCCAGGTGGTGAGGGTAGGCAACAACATCTCCTCCCAGCTGATCCTCAACACGGGGCCCCACAAGGGTGCGTTCTGAGCCCTCTCCTGTACTCCCTGTTCACCCACGACTGCGTGGCCACGCACGCCTCCAACTCAATCATCAAGTTTGCGGACGACACAACAGTGGTAGGCTTGATTACCAACAACGACGAGACGGCCTACAGGGAGGAGGTGAGGGCCCTTGGAGTGTGGTGTCAGGAAAATAACCTCACACTCAACGTCAACAAAACTAAGGAGATGATTGTGGACTTCAGGAAACAGCAGAGGGAACTCCCCCCTATCCACATCGATGGAACAGTAGTGGAGAGGGTAGCTAGTTTTAAGTTCCTCGGCATACACATCACAGACAAACTGAATTGGTCCACTCACACTGACAGCGTCGTGAAGAAGGCGCAGCAGCGCCTATTCAACCTCAGGAGGCTGAAGAAATTCGGCTTGTCACCAAAAGCACTCACAAACTTCTACAGATGCACAATCGAGAGCATCCTGGCGGGCTGTATCACCGCCTGGTACGGCAACTGCTCCGCCCTCAACCGTAAGGCTCTCCAGAGGGTAGTGAGGACTGCACAACGCATCACCGGGGGCAAACTACCTGCCCTCCAGGACACCTACACCACCCGTTGTTACAGGAAGGCCATAAAGATCATCAAGGACATCAACCACCCGAACCACTGCCTGTTCACCCCGCTATCATCCAGAAGGCGAGGTCAGTACAGGTGCATCAAAGCTGGGACCGAGAGACTGAAAAACAGCTTCTATCTCAAGGCCATCAGACTGTTAAATAGCCACCACTAACATTGAGTGGCAGCTGCCAACACACTGTCATTGACACTGACCCAACTCCAGCCATTTTAATAATGGGAATTGATGGGAAATGATGTAAATATATCACTAGCCACTTTAAACAATGCTACCTTATATAATGTTACTTACCCTACATTATTCATCTCATATGCATATGTATATACTGTACTCTACAACATCGACTGCATCCTTATGTAACACATGTATTACTAGCCACTTTAACTATGCCACTTTGTTTACTTTGTCTACACACTCATCTCATATGTATATACTGTACTCGATACCATCTACTGTATGCTGCTCTGTACCATCACTCATTCATATATCCTTATGTACATGTTCCTTATCCCCTTACACTGTGTATAAGACAGTAGTTTTGGAATTGTTAGTTAGATTACTTGTTGGTTATCACTGCATTGTCGGAACTAGAAGCACAAGCATTTCGCTACACTCGCATTAACATCTGCTAACCATGTGTATGTGACAAATACAATTTGATTTGATTTGATTTGACTCTGGGTATTCTCTAACACCCTGAGACAACCACTCTAGGTATTCTCTAACACCCTGAGACAACCACTCTAGGTATTCTCTAACACCCTGAGACAATGACTCTGGGTATTCTCTAACACCCTGAGACAACCACTCTGGGTATTCTCTAACACCCTGAGACAATGACTCTGGGTATTCTCTAACACCCTGAGACAACCACTCTGGGTATTCTCTAACACCCTGAGACAACCACTCTGGGTATTCTCTAACACCCTGAGACAACCACTCTGGGTATTCTCTAACACCCTGAGACAACCACTCTGGGTATTCTCTAACACCCTGAGACAACCACTCTGGGTATTCTCTAACACCCTGAGACAACCACTCTGGGTATTCTCTAACACCCTGAGACAATGACTCTGGGTATTCTCTAACACCCTGAGACAACCACTCTGGGTATTCTCTAACACCCTGAGACAACCACTCTGGGTATTCTCTAACACCCTGAGACAACCACTCTGGGTATTCTCTAACACCCTGAGACAACCACTCTGGGTATTCTCTAACACCCTGAGACAACCACTCTGGGTATTCTCTAACACCCTGAGACAACCACTCTGGGTATTCTCTAACACCCTGAGACAACCACTCTAGGTATTCTCTAACACCCTGAGACAACCACTCTGGGTATTCTCTAACACCCTGAGACAACCACTCTGGGTATTCTCTAACACCCTGAGACAATGACTCTGGGTATTCTCTAACACCCTGAGACAACCACTCTGGGTATTCTCTAACACCCTGAGACAACCACTCTGGGTATTCTCTAACACCCTGAGACAACCACTCTGGGTATTATCTAACACCCTGAGACAATGCACTCTGGGTATTCTCTAACACCCTGAGACAACCACTCTGGGTATTCTCTAACACCCTGAGACAACCACTCTGGGTATTCTCTAACACCCTGAGACAACCACTCTAGGTATTCTCTAACACCCTGAGACAACCACTCTGGGTATTCTCTAACACCCTGAGACAATGACTCTGGGTATTCTCTAACACCCTGAGACAACCACTCTGGGTATTCTCTAACACCCTGAGACAACCACTCTGGGTATTCTCTAACACCCTGAGACAACCACTCTGGGTATTCTCTAACACCCTGAGACAATGACTCTGGGTATTCTCTAACACCCTGAGACAACCACTCTGGGTATTCTCTAACACCCTGAGACAACCACTCTGGGTATTCTCTAACACCCTGAGACAACCACTCTGGGTATTCTCTAACACCCTGAGACAACCACTCTGGGTATTCTCTAACACCCTGAGACAACCACTCTGGGTATTCTCTAACACCCTGAGACAACCACTCTGGGTATTCTCTAACACCCTGAGACAACCACTCTGGGTATTCTCTAACACCCTGAGACAACCACTCTGGGTATTCTCTAACACCCTGAGACAATGACTCTGGGTATTCTCTAACACCCTGAGACAACCACTCTGGGTATTCTCTAACACCCTGAGACACCACCTGGGTATTCTAACACCCTGGACAACCACTCTGGGTATTCTCTAACACCCTGAGACAACCACTCTGGGTATTCTCTAACACCCTGAGACAACCACTCTGGGTATTCTCTAACACCCTGAGACAACCACTCTGGGTATTCTCTAACACCCTGAGACAACCACTCTGGGTATTCTCTAACACCCTGAGACAACCACTCTGGGTATTCTCTAACACCCTGAGACAACCACTCTGGGTATTCTCTAACACCCTGAGACAACCACTCTGGGTATTCTCTAACACCCTGAGACAACCACTCTGGGTATTCTCTAACACCCTGAGACAACCACTCTGGGTATTCTCTAACACCCTGAGACAACCACTCTGGGTATTCTCTAACACCCTGAGACAACCACTCTGGGTATTCTCTAACACCCTGAGACAACCACTCTGGGTATTCTCTAACACCCTGAGACAACCACTCTGGGTATTCTCTAACACCCTGAGACAACCACTCTGGGTATTCTCTAACACCCTGAGACAACCACTCTGGGTATTCTCTAACACCCTGAGACAACCACTCTGGGTATTCTCTAACACCCTGAGACAACCACTCTGGGTATTCTCTAACACCCTGAGACAACCACTCTGGGTATTCTCTAACACCCTGAGACAACCACTCTGGGTATTCTCCTCCCAGGTCTGTTCTCCCCTGCTTGCCCTAGGACAGCCACTCTGGGTGTTCTCCTGTGCCCTAGGACAGCCACTCTGGGTCATTCTCCTAACCTGAGGACAACCACTCTGGGTGTTCTCTAACACCAGGACAACCTTCACTCTGGATGCATTCTCACAACACCCTGAGACAGCCACTCTGGGTATTCTCTAACACCCACAAGGACAACCACTCTGGGTATTCTCTAACACCTGGAGACAACCACTCTGGGTATTCTAACACCCTGGAGACAGCCACTCTGGGTATTCTCTAACACCCTGAGACAACCACTCTGGGTATTCTCTGCAAGACACCTCTGGAGACAACCACTCTGGGTATCTAACACCCTGAGACATTGACTCTGAATGTTTCCCGACTGGTTCTCTTCACATGACACCAAAGTTCGATGTGGTGAGTCAACAAGGCAAAGTCTTTATGCTTTGTGTCTCCCCTGGGCTTTGTAGGCCAACAGCTGACACCACTACATCACTAATAAACACATCAAACATCTTCTTCTCAATAAGACCTGGGTTTCAAACATAGCAGTTTGATATTCATCAAATACCTTTGAGCGTTTAATCTAGCCTAGTTGGACAAGGTTTGCCTTTTTTTTGTAACTATTTGTTGTTCAGCTCAACTATTCAGCTCAATGATTTTAAATAGTATTTGGAAACTTCCAGGGGGTTTATGGGAAGACAGGCCTCCGTTTTTTAACTAGCTGTCAGTTTAGAACAAATTCTTATTTCACAATGACGGCCTACCAAGGCCAGACCTATGGGACTCCTGGTCACAGCTGGTTGTGATACAGCCTGGAATGGAACCGGGTCTGTAGTGACTCCTCAAGCACTGAGATGCAGTACCTTAGACCATTGTGATACAGCCTGGAATTGACCAAGGTCTGTAGTGACGCCTCTAGCACTGAGAAGTAGAGACTTAGAACGGCTGTGATACAGCCTGGAATTGAACCAGGGTCTGTAGTGATGCCTCTAGCACTGAGATGCAGAACGCTGTGATACAGCCTTTAATTGTACCAGGGTCTGTAGTGACGCCATCTAGCACTGAGATGCAGTGACTCTTGATGCTCTGATTGAGAATCATACTTAGGTAGCCTGGTTCCTCTTTTGAGTTGTGGGTGTTTGTTTTCCGTGTCAGCGTTTGGTCCCACGCAACGGTTTCGTTGAGTTAATTCACGTTGTCGTTTATTGTTTTGTTCAGTGTTCATGATTCTTATTAAATATTATGGACACTTGCCACGCTGCGCATTGGTCCTCCGATCCTTCCTACTACTCCTCCTCGTCCTTTCGAATGACTTTGATAGTGACGATGAATATACTGTAGTTGAGTTATTTAGGGTCTTTCAATAATCATTCTCATAATAGTTGTTTACTATTTGGTTATTAGGATCCCCATTAACTTTGGCAGACGCTGCTCTTCCTGGGGTCCACAAAAAACAAACACAAAAACAAGACAAGTTACATGACAAGTCGTTGAACTCCTGGACCGTCAGAGGTCTTGTTTGGTTAAGTCTTTGTTGTTGAACTCATGGACCGTCAGAGGTCTTGTTTGGTTAAGTCTTCGTTGTTGTTGAACTCCTGGACCGTCAGAGGTCTTGTTTGGTTAAGTCTTCGTTGTTGTTGAACTCATGGACCGTCAGAGGTCTTGTTTGGTTAAGTCTTCGTTGTTGTTGAACCCATGGACCGTCAGAGGTCTGTGTTTCGGTTAAGAGGAGTCTTTGTTGTTGGAACTCATGGACCGTCAGAGGTCTTGTTTGGTTAAGTCTTCGTTGTTGTTGAACTCATGGACCGTCAGAGGTCTTGTTTGGTTAAGTCTTTGTTGTTGTTGAACTCATGGACCGTCAGAGGTCTTGTTTGGTTAAGTCTTTGTTGTTGAACTCCTGGACCGTCAGAGGTCTTGTTTGGTTAAGTCTTCATTGTTGTTGAACTCATGGACCGTCAGAGGTCTTGTTTGGTTAAGTCTTTGTTGTTGAACTCCTGGACCGTCAGAGGTCTTGTTTGGTTAAGTCTTCGTTGTTGTTGAACTCATGGACCATCAGAGGTCTTGTTTGGTTAAGTCTTTGTTGTTGAACTCATGGACCGTCAGAGGTCTTGTTTGGTTAAGTCTTTGTTGTTGAACTCCTGGACCGTCAGAGGTCTTGTTTGGTTAAGTCTTTGTTGTTGAACTCATGGACCGTCAGAGGTCTTGTTTGGTTAAGTCTTTGTTGTTGAACTCCTGGACCGTCAGAGGTCTTGTTTGGTTAAGTCTTTGTTGTTGAACTCCTGGACCGTCAGAGGTCTTGTTTTGTTAAGTCTTCGTTGTTGCTGAACTCATGGACCGTCAGAGGTCTTGTTTTGTTAAGTCTTCGTTGTTGTTGAACTCATGGACCGTCAGAGGTCTTGTTTGGTTAAGTCTTTGTTGTTGAACTCCTGGACCGTCAGAGGTCTTGTTTTGTTAAGTCTTCGTTGTTGCTGAACTCATGGACCGTCAGAGGTCTTGTTTTGTTAAGTCTTCGTTGTTGTTGAACTCATGGACCGTCAGAGGTCTTGTTTGGTTAAGTCTTTGTTGTTGCTGAACTCATGGACCGTCAGAGGTCTTGTTTGGTTAAGTCTTTGTTGTTGAACTCATGGACCGTCAGAGGTCTTGTTTGGTTAAGTCTTCGTTGTTGTTAAACTCATGGACCGTCAGAGATCTTGTTTGGTTAAGTCTTTGTTGTTGAACTCCTGGACCGTCAGAGGTCTTGTTTGGTTAAGTCTTCGTTGTTTTTGAACTCATGGACCGTCAAATCAAATCAAATCAAATCAAATCAAATCAAATGTATTTATATAGCCCTTCCTACATCAGCTGATATCTCAAAGTGCTGTACAGAAACCCAGCCTAAAACCCCAAACAGCAAACAATGCAGGTGTAAAAGCACGGTGGCTAGGAAAAACTCCCTAGAAAGGCCAAAACCTAGGAAGAAACCTAGAGAGGAACCGGGCTATGTGGGGTGGCCAGTCCTCTTCTGGCTGTGCCGGGTAGAGATTATAACAGAACATGACCAAGATGTTCAAATGTTCATAAATGACCAGCATGGTCAAATAATAATAAGGCAGAACAGTTGAAACTGGAGCAGCAGCACAGTCAGGTGGACTGGGGACAGCAAGGAGTCATCATGTCAGGTAGTCCTGGGGCATGGTCCTAGGGCTCAGGTCCTCCGAGAGAGAGAAAGAAAGAGAGAAGGAGAGAATTAGAGAATGCACACTTAGATTCACACAGGACACCGAATAGGACAGGAGAAGTACTCCAGATAAACAAACTGACCCTAGCCCCCGACACATAAACTACTGCAGCATAAATACTGGAGGCTGAGACAGGAGGGGTCAGGAGACACTGTGGCCCCATCCGAGGACACCCCCGGACAGGGCCAAACAGGAAGGATATAACCCCACCCACACTTTGCCCAAGCACAGCCCCACACCACTAGAGGAAATCTTCAACCACCAACACCATCCTGAGACAAGGCCGAGTATAGCCCACAAAGATCTCGACACGGTACAACCCAAGGGGGAACCCAGACAGGCCGACCACAACAGTGAATCAACCCACCCAGGTGACGCACCCCCTTCGTTGTTGTTGAACTCCTGGACCGTCAGAGGTCTTGTTTGGTTAAGTCTTTGTTGTTGAACTCCTGGACCGTCAGAGGTCTTGTTTTGTTAAGTCTTTGTTGTTGAACTCCTGGACCGTCAGAGGTCTTGTTTGGTTAAGTCTTTGTTGTTGAACTCCTGGACCGTCAGAGGTCTTGTTTTGTTAAGTCTTCGTTGTTGCTTTGAACTCATGGACCGTCAGAGGTCTTGTTTTGTTAAGTCTTCGTTGTTGTTGAACTCATTCAGAGGTCTTGTTTGTTAACTGTTGTTGCTGAACTCATGGACCGTCAGAGGTCTTGTTTGGTTAAGTCATGGACCGTCAGAGGTTGTTTGATTAAGTCTTCGTTGTTGTTAAACTCATGGACCGTCAGAGATCTTGTTTGGTTTAAGTCTTTGTTGTTGAACTCCTGGACCGTCAGAGGTCTTGTTTGGTTAAGTCTTCGTTGTTTTTGAACTCATGG
The DNA here is from genome assembly GCF_021184085.1 of Oncorhynchus gorbuscha. NCBI lineage: Eukaryota > Metazoa > Chordata > Actinopteri > Salmoniformes > Salmonidae > Oncorhynchus > Oncorhynchus gorbuscha. Next base: position 9,107 of record NW_025753484.1, read on the forward strand.
ACCGTCAAATCAAATCAAATCAAATCAAATCAAATCAAATCAAATCAAATGTATTTATATAGCCCTTCCTACATCAGCTGATATCTCAAAGTGCTGTACAGAAACCCAGCCTAAAACCCCAAACAGCAAACAATGCAGGTGTAAAAGCACGGTGGCTAGGAAAAACTCCCTAGAAAGGCCAAAACCTAGGAAGAAACCTAGAGAGGAACCGGGCTATGTGGGGTGGCCAGTCCTCTTCTGGCTGTGCCGGGTAGAGATTATAACAGAACATGACCAAGATGTTCAAATGTTCATAAATGACCAGCATGGTCAAATAATAATAGGCAGAACAGTTGAAACTGGAGCAGCAGCACAGTCAGGTGGACTGGGGACAGCAAGGAGTCATCATGTCAGGTAGTCCTGGGGCATGGTCCTAGGGCTCAGGTCCTCCGAGAGAGAGAAAGAAAGAGAGAAGGAGAGAATTAGAGAACGCACACTTAGATTCACACAGGACACCGAATAGGACAGGAGAAGTACTCCAGATAAACAAACTGACCCTAGCCCCCCGACACATAAACTACTGCAGCATAAATACTGGAGGCTGAGACAGGAGGGGTCAGGAGACACTGTGGCCCCATCCGAGGACACCCCCGGACAGGGCCAAACAGGAAGGATATAACCCCACCCACTTTGCCAAAGCACAGCCCCCACACCACTAGAGGGAAATCTTCAACCACCAACTTACCATCCTGAGACAAGGCCGAGTATAGCCCACAAAGATCTCCGACACGGTACAACCCAAAGGGGGGGGGGAACCCAGACAGGCCGACCACAACAGTGAATCAACCCACCCAGGTGACGCACCCCCCCTTCGTTGTTGTTGAACTCCTGGACCGTCAGAGGTCTTGTTTGGTTAAGTCTTTGTTGTTGAACTCCTGGACCGTCAGAGGTCTTGTTTTGTTAAGTCTTTGTTGTTGAACTCCTGGACCGTCCAGAGGTCTTGTTTGTTAAGTCTTCGTTGTTGTTGAACTCATGGACCGTCAGAGGTCTTGTTTGGTTAAGTCTTTGTTGTTGAACTCCTGGACCGTCAGAGGTCTTGTTTTGTTAAGTCTTCGTTGTTGCTGAACTCATGGACCGTCAGAGGTCTTGTTTTGTTAAGTCTTCGTTGTTGCTGAACTCATGGACCGTCAGAGGTCTTGTTTGGTTAAGTCTTCGTTGTTGTTGAACTCATGGACCGTCAGAGGTCTTGATTCGTTAAGTCTTTGTTGTTGAACTCATGGACCGTCAGAGTTCTTGTTTGGTTAAGTCTTTGTTGTTGAACTCATGAACCGTCAGAGGTCTTGTTTGGTTAAGTCTTTGTTGTTGAACTCCTGGACCGTCAGAGGTCTTGTTTGGTTAAGTCTTTGTTGTTGAACTCATGGACCGTCAGAGGTCTTGTTTGGTTAAGTCTTCGTTGTTGTTAAACTCATGGACCGTCAGAGGTCTTGTTTGGTTAAGTCTTCGTTGCTGTTGAACTCATGGACCGTCAGAGGTCTTGTTTGGTTAAGTC